>NC_067419.1:45157780-45300435 GCF_009764475.1 Pristis pectinata | reverse complement strand
CTGTAAGCTCCGACAGCCGTCCACACTATCCACCGCACCACCGATCTTTGTATCATCTGCAAACTTGCTAACCCACCCTTCCACCCCCTCATCCAAGTCATTAATATATATCACAAAAAGTAGAGGTCCGAGAAACGATCCCTGTGGGACACCACTAGTCACAGCCCTCCAATCCGAATGCACTCCCTCCACCACAACCCTCTGCTTTCTACAGGCAAGCCAATTTTGAATCCACACGGCTAAGCCTCACTGGATCCCTTGGCTTCTGACCTTCTGAAGAAGCCTATCATGCGGAACCTTATCAAACGCCTTACTAAAATCCATGTAGACCACATCTACTGCACTACCCTCATCAATCTTCCTGGTCACCTCCTCAAAGAACCCTATCAGGCTTGTGAGGCAAGATCTTCCCTTCACAAAGCCATGCTGGCTGTCCCTAATCAGTCCATGATTCTATAAATGCCCATAGATCCTATCTCTAAGAATCCTTTCCAACAGCTTACCCACCACAGTCGTAAGGCTCACTGGTCTGTAATTCCCTGGACTATCCCTACTACCTTTTTTGAACAAGGGGACAACATTCGCCACAATCCAATCCTCCAGTACCATCCCCGTGGACAACGAGGACTCAAAGGTCCTAGCCAATGGTTCAGCAATCTCCTCCCTCACCTCACAAAGCAGCCTGGGGAATGTTCCATCAGGCCCTGGGGACTTATCTGTCCTAATATTTTCTAGCAGCTCCAATACATCCTCTCTCTTGATATTTACATACTCTAGAACATTACCCTTACCTCAGTATCAAGACCCCTCTCCTTGGTGAACACTGAAGAGAAGTATTCATTGAGAACCTCACCCACTTCCACAGCTTCCAGGCACATCTTCCCACCTTTGTCTTTAATCGGACCTACCTTTACTCTAGCCATCCTTCTGCCCTTCACGTACGAGTAAAAAGCCTTGGGATTCTCCTTAGCACAGGCTGCACGAGGTTCAATGCTCAGTGTTTTAGCAGCTGGTCATCTCGATCTTGCATGTCAGAGTGTAAGGTGTGGAGGGAGTGAAAAGGAGAATTAAGTTTCACAGGCAGAGCCAGAGACCTGGGTTCAATCCCGACCTCTGGTGTTGTCTGTGTGGAATTTGCATGTTCTCCCTGTGACTGCTTATTTGTTTATTCTTGTCACGTGTACTGAGATGCAGTGAAAAACTTCTGTTTGCAGACATCCATCCAGACAGATCGTTCCATACATAATTACATCGAGGCAGTAAAACAAAACAGATTGCAGAATAAAGTGTTACAGTTACAGAGAAAGTGCAGCGCAGGCAGACAATAAGGTGCAACATCCATGACAAGGTAGACTGGGAGATCGGGAGTTCATCTTTCAGTACACGAGAAGTTTGTTCATGAGTCTGATAACAGCAGGATAGAAGCTGTCCCTGAGCCTGGTGGTATGTGCTCTCAAGCTTTAGTATCTTCTGCCCGATGGGAGGGGGGAGAAGAGAGAAAGACTGGGGTGGGAGGGGTCCTTGATTATGTTGGCTGCTTTCTGCAGGCAGTGGGAAGTGTAGAGGTTGTCAATGGAGGGGAGGCTGGTTTACATGATGGACTGGGCTGTGTCCACAACTCTCTGCAATTTCTTGCGGTCTTGGGCATCGCAGGTTTCCCCCGGATGCTCCAGTTTCCTCCCACATCCCAAAGACATGCAGGTTGGTAGGTTAATTGGCCGCTTTAAATTGCCCTTAGTGTGTAGGTGAGGGGTAGAATCTGGGTGAGTTGTGATGGGAATGTGGGGAGAATTTAAAACAAAATAGGATTAATGTCAATGGGTGGTTGATGATCTGCATCAACTCAATGGGCCGAAGGGCCTGTTTCTGTGCTGTATCTCTCTATGACTTGTAAGAATTGTATATAATTTACATGTAATTTGTTTTTCTTGTAAATGCTGCTTATCTGATGCTATGTACCTGTGATGCTGCTGCAAGTAAATTTTTCATTGCACCTGTGCACACATGTACTTCTGCATGTGGCAATAAACTCGACTTTGGCAGTAAGTGTGAAGGGTCGGGTGTAACACGTGGCTAATTCCACACAGTAACGGCAAACATGTGAAATGCGCTGGACCTTTTGAGCACTTGGAGCTCTGTCGCAGCCAATCCAAAGAGTGGAACTTGCCCTTTATTTAATCCCATGTGAAGGGACTGTTTTGCATTGTCTAAATGGTTTATTATTGGGGAGCGATATACTTTGGTAGAAAGAATGAGACACGTTAAATGATGCAGTTGGAAAGGATGTGCCGGAACAGAGACACCTGGGTGTGCATGTGCATGGATCCTAGAAAGTGACCGGGATACTGAGGGAGTGGTGAATGAAGCACTGAGGTGTCCTCGGATGTATTATTGGAATGATGGAATACCAAAGTAGGGAAGATAAGGTATCTTTATTAGTCACATGTACATCGAAACACACAGTGAAATGCATCTTTTGCGTCGAGTGTTCTGGGGGCAGCCTGCAAGTGTCGCCACGCTTCCGGCGCCAATTTAGCACGCCCACAACTTCCTAACCCGTACGTCTTTTGGAATGTGGGAGGAAACCGGAGCACCCGGAGGAAACCCACGCAGACAATGTACAAACTCCTTACAGACAGTGGCCAGAATTGAACCCAGGTCGCTGGCACTGTAAAGCGTTGCACTAACCGCTAAACTACCGTGCCTGCCCTATGTGTTGCACCTGTATAAAACACTGGTTTAGTCATTCACTTATACAATACATTGAGCCCATTGAGTCTATGCTAGCTCCCATCTGTCCCATTCCCCCTCTCCTTATTCCCCTGTACCCAAGAACACTAGAAAATAGGAGCAGGAGTAGGCCACTCGCCCCTCAAGCCTCCCCCACCATTCAATATGATCGTGGCTGATCTATGCTGGCCTCTTCTGTGCCGTTTCTCCAGACCCTTCTGTTACTCAAACAATCAAATATTTATCCATCTCCATTTACTTCTGATGATCCAGCTTCCACCGGCCACCAGGGCAAAGAATTCCAGAGTTCACCATCCTCTAGAAGAAATTTCTGTGTACCTCATCTTGTGGCTTTCTGCACTTGTTCGTGACCCTTCCTCTAGTGAAAACATCCCAACTTCTACCCTGTCAAACCCCCTTAGGATCTTGTATCTTTGAATAAGGTCACCCTTCATTCTTCTAAAGGAATACAGACCCAAACTGTTCAGCCTCTCTTGATAGGACATCCCAGGAGTTACCCTGATGAATCTCCTGTGGACTGTCCCCAGTATTACTTTTTCAGCTAAGAGGACCAAAACTGTGCACAGTACTCCAGGTGAGGCCTCGCCAACATCCTGTAAAATTGCAACACAACCTCCCTCTTCATAAACTCCAACCCCTCTGCAATGAAGGTCATTTTGCCGCCTTAACTACTTGTTAGGCCTGCCTGCTAGCTTTTTGTGATTCATTCACTAAAATACCTGGACACTCTGAACTTCATTCACTTGCAGTCTCTCTCCATTTAGGTGATGATCTGCCTTTTGACTTCTCTTACCAAAGTGCACGACAGAATCAGATTTATTATCATCGACTCGTATGTCTGGAAATTTGTTGTTTTGCGGCAGCAGTACATTGCAAAGACATAAAAATTACTATAAATTACAAGATAAGTAGTGTAAAAAAAGGAATAACAAGGTAGTGTTCATGGGTTCATGGACTGTTCAGAAATCTGATGGTGGAGGGGAAGGAGCTGTTCCAAAATCATTGAGTAGCATAGCGGTTAGTGTAACGCTTTACAGCGCCAGTGACCCGGGTTCAATTCCAGCCACTGTCTGTTATGAGTTTGTATGTTCTCCCCGTGACTGCGTGGGTTTCCTCTGGGTGCTCCGGTTTCCTCCCACATTCCAAAGACGTACGGGCTGGGAAGTTGTGGGCGTGCTGTGTTGGCTCCGGAAGTGTGGCGACACTTGCGGGCTGCCCCCAGAACACTCTACGCAAAAAGACGCATTTCACAGTGTGTTTCGATGTACACGTGACTAATAAAGAGATCTCACCTCATCTCATCTCATCTTATCTCATCTCGTTAAACTCCATTTGTTAGTCTTTTGCCCATTTACTCACAGTATCTGTACCACTAAATGCCCTTCCACTTACTTTTGTATCAACTGCAAATTTGGAAACCTTGCATACGGTTCCTTCCTCCAGGTCATTAATGTTAATAGTGAGCAACTGTGGGCCAAGAACCGACCCCTGCAGTACTCCACCAGTCACCTCCTTCCAGTCTGAAAAGGACCCATTTATTCAAACTCTTTTCGATAAGACAGACAATTTTCAATCCACTCTAACACACTTCCTCCGATATCATGGGCTTTGAATTTCTGCACCAGCCTCTTATGTGGCACCTTGCCAAATGCCTCTTGGAAATCTAAATATATTGCATCTACAGGTTCGCCTCTGTCAACTCTCCCTGTCACATCGTCAAACAATTTGAACAAATTTGTCAAACATGGTTTACCTTTCATAAAGCCATGTTGTCTCAATTTAATTCCATTCAGCTTTCCCAAATGATCAGCTATTTCCTCTTTGATTATTGACTCTCGCACCTTGCCAGTAATAGCTGTTAAACTAACTGGCCTGCAGTTCTCCGCCTTCTGCCTTCCTCCTCCTTTGAACAAGGGAGTCACATTGGCTGCTTTCCAATCTTGTGGTACCCTCCGTGGAGTTTCATGAGTTATGAAAAATTTCAACCCATGAATCCACTACCTCTGCAGCCACTTGCAGTTGGATTGGTCAGTGCAGACATGATGGAACGAAGGGCCTCTTCCTGTGCTCTACTGTTCTGTGTCCTAGAACACTGAACAGTACAGCACAGGAACAGGCCCTTCGGCCCACCATGTCTGTGCTGAACATGATGCCAAATTAAATTAACCCCTTCTGCCTGCACATGATCCATATCCCTCCATACCCTGCACATTCATGTGTCTATCAGCCTCTTGAATGCCACTGTTGTATCTGCCTCCACCACCACCCCTGGCAGCCCGTTCCAGGCACCCACCGCTCTCTGTGTATGTCTAAAAAAAACTTGCCCCACACATCTCCTTTAAACTTTCCCCTTCTCACCGTAAATCCACATCCTCTAGTACTTGACATTCTATGAGGGTAGGTGACTGGAAGCTCGGTCAAAGACAGGAGTATTAAAGAGTGACTTAAAGATTCCCAGAGTTTGGGTGGGACACACCCTGCTGGGACAGTTCTCTCCTCGACCCCCTTCTGAAAGTGTCCGTGATCTCTCCAGCTGTCTGCAGGAAGAACCTTGACAGTACGACTGTGGCGATCCACGGACAGGAGATCTACTGCAAGTCGTGCTACGGGAAGAAGTACGGTCCAAAAGGCTACGGCTATGGCCAGGGGGCTAGCTTCCTCAGTATGGACAGGGGTCAGAGGTTGGGCATCACCGTTCAGCAGTAAGTGTTGGCACTGTTGGATTCGACTGCTCTAAGTAGTTTTTTTAGCATGTATCGTGTTTAATACACCTCAAGTGGCTGCACAAGGAATGGCCGCTTCCTAGCTTATTGGTTCGTCCATCAGGTGAATATGTGTTTTCTCACTGGTTGGTTTTGCCACAGGTTTTGCCATAGGTTTCCTGACTGGACTATTGTTAGCTAAGGAATACCTCTTATCTCAGGTATAAAAGGTGTTGTTTTTTGTTAATCTCTGTCTTGCTCTCTTCTCCCCTACCTCCCCCCCCCCCCCCCCCCCCCCCCAACGCCCCACTGTCCTTAGCTCATCTTTAGTTCCTTTTGTCTCGGCTCATCTCCCAGTAGTAAAGCCAGTGCCATGTGCTCTGTGACTGTTTCTTTGTTTTAAACTTTTCCAACGAAACTTTGTGAAGCACCAAGTTGTTTTCAACTCATTCCTGGACTCCTGAAAGAACCTGCGGATTCAAAAATAACCAGATCTGACAGCACCGAGCAACCCGATCTAACGTAACCGCAAATAATTGTCAAGCCCATCAGCATCTGAAGTGGTAAATTCTTTTGGTGTTGGGGGAGGTGGGGGGGGAACATGTCATTTTCAAACTTCTGATTGGCTGCTCCTGGTGTTTGTGGACGTGGGCATTACTGGCAAGGGCATCACCCTCCCAAGTTTCACTGAGAGGGACAGTGGGCTAGCTACTTAACTTCCTGGACTAGTGTAAAGAGGAGCTAACTGGAGCGGCTTGAGTTCAGTGACTGGACCAAGCCAAGTATTCAGTTGCAAAAGGAAGGAGATTGAGCTTGTGTCGACCTTTCTCTGCTGTTTGTTTAACCCCAGGGCACAGCCTCACCAACCAACAACCAACACCAATACTTCCAAATTTGCCCAGAAGTTTGAGGGCGCGGACAAGTGTTCCCGATGTGGCGATTCAGTTTATGCTGCAGAGAAGATAGTCGGTGCAGGAAAGGTGAGATGTGGGATACTTCACTGACCCAAATTCAGTTAAGTATGTAAAGAAATTCGGTATGTCCCCTTTGACACTCACCAACTTTTATCAATGCACCATAGAAAGCATCCTATCTGGATACATCATGGCTTGGTATGGCAATTGCTTTGCCCGTGACTGCAAGAAACTGCAGAGAGCTGTGGACACAGCTCAGCACATCATGGAAACCAGCCTTCCCTCCATGGACTCTACACATGTCTACACTTCTCGCTGCCTCGGGAAAGCAGCCAACATAATCAAAGATCCCCTCCCACCCCAGACATTCTCTCTTCTCCCCTCTCCCATCAGGCAGAAGATACAGGAGCCTGAGGGCACGTACCACCAGGCTCAAGGACAGCTTCTATCCCACTGTTATAAGACTATTGAACGCTTATACAATGAGGTGGACTCTTGACCTCACAATTTACCTCGTTATGACCTTGCACCTTATTGTCTACCTGCACTGCATTTCCCTGTAGCCGTGACACTTTACTCTGTATTCTGTTATTGTTTTTACCCTGTTTTACCACAGTGCACTCTGTACTACCTCAATGCACTGTGTAATGAATTGATCTGTATGAATGGTATGCAAGACAAGTTTTTCACTGTACCTCGGTACAAGTGGCCAATACCAATATCACTGGCTGACAGCGCGCCTGCTTATCATGATGTAGAAGGAGCCCATTCGGCCCATTGTTCCATGCTGGCTCCCAGCACAGCAATCCCAGTATTCTGTCTCTCCCTATTTCTCAGTAGCCATGCAACCTCACCTATTCTCCCTCAAATGCTCATTAACCCCCCCCCCCCCACCCCAGATTCTCCCCCCACCCACCTACACTAAACATAATTTACAACAGCCACAAACCAGCGCGTCTTGTGGGAGGAATCTGGAGCACCCGGGGGAAACCCACAGGGAGATCGTGCAAACTCCACGTGGACAGTGCCGGAGGTGAGGATCGAACCTGTGTCACTAGAGCTATGGTTCAATAGGTGAGCTCCGGCCTTGACTCTCTGAGTCGGAGAGCCATGGCTTCAAAGCTCCGACATTGAGAATAACTGGAGGAACTCGGAGGGTCAGGCAGCATCTGTGGAGGGAAATGGACCGTCGACGTTCTGGGTCGAGACCCTTCACCTGGACTGAAAGATGGAGGGGAGGGAGCCAGGATAAAAAGGTGAGGGGAAGGGGTGGAGCAAGAGCTGGTAGGTGACGGGTGAATCCAGGTGAGGAGGGAAGAGTGGAGATAGGGACAGAGGCCGGGAGGTGACAACGGGGGCTGCAGATGGTGGGATCTGACAGGAGAGGAAGGTGGAGCATGGAACCAAATAAGGGGGGTGAGGAGGACAGATGGGAACAGTGGGGGGAGGGGACCCAGTGGGAGGGGTGTGTGGGTGATGGGGGGGCTAGGGTGGGTGTAGGAGGAACTGGGTGGATCAGGAGGAATCTCTTGCTCCACCCCTCCCCTCACTTCTTTATACCGGCCATATTCCCTCTATCTTTCAGTCCAGACGAAGGGTCTCGACCTGAAACGTCGACTGTCCATCTCCCTCCACAGATGCTGCCTGATCCACTGAGTTCCTCCAGCAGATTGTGTGTTGCTCCAGAGTCCAGCATCCGCCGTCTCTGGTGTCTCCAGCTGAGGATGGCTGTCTTGGCGGCAGTACTGAGGAACCACTGCCCCTTCTGATGAGACAATAAGCAGAGAGCACGTCTGCTCTCTCAGCTGGACCTGTGGGAGATCTCTCCCTGGTGGCTGGGTAGTGTTTATTCTTGAAATGAAACAGCAAACAATCTGGCCATTTGCTGCTATTAGTGGGAGCTTCCTGTGCACAGTTTGGTTACTGTTTCCTTAAACTTCTAACTTCATTGGCCACAGGTATGAAAGGAATTCTTTTTCTTTTGCTTCTGGATCAAACAGCATTTATAATAATTTGAGGTTTTTGAGCCACTGTGTAGCTTTTTTGGATCAGCAGTGTATCTCAAAGACATCTCCATTAAGTTGGTCTTGGGAGCACGATGTGATGGTGAAATGCATGTTTTGATTTGGGTCACTGCAAACCACAGGCAGATGAGGATTTGATTTGCCACTTATGTGTCGAAGAGCCACATCACCGATGGCCCGTGCAGATTCTGTTTTGAGCAGTCATGTTCTTTGAGGCTGTTGGAAGCTGAGAAGCTTTGCCTCTGGGCCTTGAGCAAGTTCCTTACAGGTGCTTAAGACTTGGGGCATTCATGTCCTGGGGCAGTAATCGCTCACCAGAAACTCGACTGGGGTGTTTTTCCCTGGAGCAAAGGAGGTTGAGGGATGAAATTACAGAGGGTTATTCAAATCATGAGAGGCAGAGATAAGGTGAAAGGTCACAGTGTTTTTCTCAGGGTAGGAGAGTCTAAAACTAGAGGGCATGGGTTTAAGGTGAGAGGGGAAAGATTTAAAAGAGAAACAAAGGACTACAGATGCTGGAATCTAGATGAAAAACACGCTGATGCTGGAGGAACTCAGCAGGCCAGGCAGCATCCGTGGAGAAAAGCAGGTGGTCAACGTTTCGGGTCAGGACCCTTCTTCAGGACTGAAGATGGGAAAAGGGGAAGCCCAATATTGGGCTACCCCTTTTCCTAGCTTCAGATTTAAAAGAGACCTGAGGGGCAACCTCTTCATACAGAGGCTGGTGGGTATATGGAATGAGCCGCCTGAGCAAGTGTTCGAGGCGGGTACAATTACAACACTTTAAAAGACATTTGGACAGTTACATGGATAGGAAAGGTTGAGAGGGATATGGGCCAAATGCAGGCAAATAGAACTAGCTCAGAAAGGCACCTTGGTCAGCATGGACAAGTTGGGCCGAAGGGCCTGTTTCCATGCTATATAACTCTATGGACCAGTCGCATAAATACTGTGGCTACAACAGCAGGTCAGAGGCTGGGTCTCCTGCGGAGAATGATTCACCTCCTGACACCCACCATCCGCTTCCCAAAAGGCAAAGTCGGGATTGTGGTGGAATCCTCCCCACTTGGCTGGAGGAGTGCAGTCCAACGACCCTCGACACCATCCAGCAGCCCATTTTATTGGCACCCCATCAACCTCCCTAAATATTCATTCCCGCCACCGTCAGCACACAGTGGCTGAAGTGTGCATTGTCTACTGCAGTTACTCACTCAGGCTACTCCGACAGCACCTCCCAAACCCGCCACCTCAACCACCCTGGACAAGAGCAGCAGGTGCTGTGTCACACACCATCCTGACTTGGGTCTCAATCCTGAATCTCCCTCCCCAAAGGCAATTCAATATGTCGTCTGTCACCTTCTCGAGGGAAGTTAAGGATGGACAGTAAATGCCGGCCTTATCCACATCCCCTCCCAGGCAGTGAAATCTTCTCAGAGTTAACCATTGCCGTGCCACAGGTCAGGAGGAAGAAAGTGTTTGAACCTGTTTGTTGGATTTTTCAGCCACTGTTTATCTCCCTCCCCTCAGCCATGGCACAGGACCTGTTTCCAATGTGCCAAGTGTGGAAAGAGCCTGGAGTCAACCACTCTGACTGAGAAGGAGGGCGAAATCTACTGCAAAAGTAAGTGTGTTTCTTTTTTTAAAAAAATCCGGCTGATTATCAGTGCTTTTCATGTGTCTGGTGCTTTAGGGATTCAATCTTCGGTAACCATTGCAGATCAGAATTCTGCTCAAGACCCAAGAAAGTAAGTTATCAGGTCCGGGGATTTGTTGTCTTTTAGTCCCATTAATTTATCCAAGAGTTTTTAAACTACTTTTAATTATTCTTAATTTCCTCACTCACATAAGATGTACAGTTTCTGATTTCTTTTTCTCATGTTTGGGAAAACCAATACTTATCACCTGCCGCACTTTCCCTGTAGTTGCTACACTATATTCTGAATTCTGTTTGTCATTTTACTACCTTGGTGTAATTATCTGCCTGGATGGAACGCAAACAAAAGTTCTCCATGGTATGTTGGTACACGTGACAACAATAAACCAACGTTAATGTTAATTCAAAAATGCCCTTGAGATATCGCTATCGTCCCAAACCATTACTTTGAGGACAGATTCCAATATATATTTAATCTTCCAGTCATTTCCTTTTTCTGCCTGAAAGGGACCCACACAATCTTCTCCTTTTTAAGTACTCTATTTTTAAAAATATTTTTTGCTAACTTGTGCTTGTATTTTACTCTTTCCTTCTTTGGCAATTGCATGGTCTTTTGCTTCTTGGGGACCACTGCTTCTAGTAGTCGAATCTCATTAAATTCCCCAGCTAATCCAGTTTTCTAGTGGACATTTCATTACTCAAGAGAATGTCAAATATATACCTTTTTAATGTTTGCCTTTGCTTATACACCATCACATCTTTTTAATCTATTTTATAATCTGTCTAACTTGGTGCACCAACTTTAACTCCAGACCCAAAACTTCTAAAAATGTGAACATGCCGATAGTTATGGACATTCAGCTTGTCTAGTCAAGGGAGAGGCTGGGTAAGTGGAGTTGAGGGACAAGGTCACGTTGCAGCCAGTTGGACACGGCGAGCTCTCTATTAGAGTCATGTTGTCATAGATGGTAGAAACAGGCCCTTCACCCCAGCACATCCATTGCCAACCATCAAGTATCCATCTACACTAAACATATTTATCAGCACTTGGTCCACAGCCTCCTATGCCTTGGTGATTCAAGTGCTCTTCCAGATTCTTATGAGAATCTCTGTCTCCACCATCCCCTCGGGCAGTCCATTCCTGGCAGGGTGTCCTGTATTGAGTTCAATTACACAATTTGGCACAGAGGGATCTGAACATGGAGCAAGTCCTGAGAATGTCTCTTTTGTCTGTGGATGGTGCTTACATTATTTAGTCAAAGCAGTTGCCCTATCTTTCCAATAAGCTGGTGCTGAGCCCTGTGAGACCATCAGAGGATTGGTCCTCGGAGTGGAGATCCTTCATTAGAACGCATCGCTGTAGAGAAACATCTCAAAGGCTAGAGAGAATCTGCAGCTCCTTCCCACTCCCCTTCCAAAACAAGTCAGGTTAGAGAACAGATTTTTCATCCCATATCCTTTCATCCCTTCCCTTCCCACCATCCAGGGTCCCAGTCTTTCCAGGTGAAGCAGCAATTCACTTGCACACCTTTCAATCTAATGTGTTGCATGTGGGCTCACAATGAGCTCTCCCCTACACTGGAGATGACAAATACAGATTGACTCCTGTAAAGTGGTTGTCCAGTGGTTCAGTCTGCAGGAGTGGCCCTGAGATTCCAGTTCCCATCTTACTGTCTGTGGCTCCTGCACTGTTCTAATGCAAGCTTGAGGAACAGCACGTCATATTCCATCTGGGCACGTTGCAGCCTTTTGGACTTGATATTGACATTAACAATTTTGGGTAGTTTGCTTTTTCTATTTGTATTAGAGCTGGCCAGATCTGCTGCACGTCATGAATATTTGTTCAGTTTTTCACTCTCTGAGCCTGAAGACCCACACCTCAAGGTTCAACAACAGCTTCTTCCCCACTGCCGTCAGGTTCTCGAACCCACCTGAAAAACCTTAACACTACCCCGGACTATATATATTTTTTCTTTCTCTCTCAATCTTGCATTAACATCATCGTTTATTTATTTTACATAGATGCAAGTTGTGTATAATTTGTTAGTTTATGTTAACTTGTGTTTGTTCTTGTCTTGTACTGTACTGTGCTGCTGCTGCAATAAACCTAGTTTTCATGGCATTTATACCCTGTGTACATATACCTATGACAATACTGACCTGCTGGGCGTTTCTTGCAGCTCTGACTTACCTGCATTTCACAGCTTTTATCCCTTTTATTTGTTTGCTCTTTCTCCAGCTGCCCTTATTAATCTATCTACCAGATGGCTTCATCAACATATAACCCTGGCCTCACCCGATCAGAGATGAACCGACTTGTTTACTCACCAAGTTCCGATGACGTCTTCAACCTGAAACAGTAACTCTTGTTTCTCCCTCCACAGATGCTGCCTAACCCGCTGAGTGTTTCCAGCAGTTTCTGTTTTTATTTCAGATTTCCAGCATCTGCAGGTTATTTGATTTTCAGATTTTTTTTTCCCCGCAGGAGTTGGGCCTTAAGGGAAGTGGTGGCTGGATGCTAATGTAGATCAGCTATGCTCTAATTGGTGGTTAAAGCAGCACACGGGATACTTGCCTTCACTGGCCGAAGCTAACAAAAGGGAGACCGTGCTGGAACTGCATAAAACATGAGCCACGAGTCCTGATGCAGGGTCTCAACTTGAAGTGTTGACTGTCCCTCTACTTCCACAGATGCTGCCTGACCCACTGAGTTCCTCCTGAAGTTTTTGTTTTGCTCCAGGTCCCAGTATCTGTAGTCTCCTGTGTCTCTGCTAATGATCTATGATTGACATGGCCACCTCAAGGAGCTAGGTGGGCTCGTAGTTTTATTTCCCCCTCCACAGATGTTTCCTCACCTGCTGAGTTTTTTCCACTGTAATCTCTTTCCAATGTCTTTTTATTACTTTGATTTATTTGATTTAATTTGGATGTAGGGGAAGGTCATGCAGGGGAAATGTTTGTTGAACTTAATGTGCCAGATTTAATATCATTCCTGCTGTAACGTTCTGGATTGTTGTGCTTTCCTCTTCTGCTCACAGGTTGTTACGCCAAGAACTTTGGGCCAAAAGGGTTCGGATTTGGTCTGGGGGCCGGGAGCCTCGTCCACACGCAGTGACACTGGGATACAAGCGATTCCCTCTTTCAGGGCTCAAAGTAGGAATTCTTCACCTTCAGCAGCAGGACTGAGAGCTGGCTTTACGCAGCTCTCTCCTTACAAGAGTGAACAATGATAATCACCAAGAAATGTTCCAACATGGAGTTAATTCTCAATGCATCTCTGCCTTTAGCTTACTGGAGTGTCAGAGCAATACAGCATGGATACAGGTCCTTTGGCCCAACCAGTCCATGCTGACCACAGTGTCCACCCAGCTAGTCCCAGTTTCCTGCATTCGGCCCATATCCCTCCAAGCGCTTCTTATAAGGTACTATTGTAACTGCCTCACCCACTTCCTCCGGCAGCTCCTTCTGTATACCCACTGCGTGAAGAAGTTGCCCCTCAGGTTCCTTTTAAATTTTTCCCCTCTCACTCTAAACCTATAGTGTTAGCCTCCCCCAACTCTGGGGAAAAGACTGTTACCGTCCACCTTATCTATGCCTCTCATAATTTTGAACACCTCTATAAGGTTGCCCCTCATTCTCCTACATCCCAAGGACCAAAGACCCAGCCTGGCCAACCTCTCCCTATAACTCAGGCCCTCTAATTCTGGCAACATCCTTGTAAACCTTTTCTGCACTCCTAGTTTTATCACATCTTTCCTATAACAGGGTGACCAAAACTGTAAACAGTACTCCAAGTGCTGCCTCACCGACTACTTGTACAACTAGAACAAATGTATTTGCGTATAACATCCAGCGGCTTGAGAATATCAGTACACTTTGACCTTCTTGATTAAAATTGCATTACTTTTATTGGACATGGATTTCTTATTGGATGGTGGAATGCAATTAACTTTAGCCACTCACTCCTTGGACTGTTGAGTTAGATCACATGTCAAAGTTTAAAGCAGAGCACACAAGCTGTACGGCCAGAGTAATTCCACACCCAGAGTCTTGCAAATACCAGTTTGTGCTCCTATAAAGCAGCGAGGCAATACTAAGGGTGTAATCTGGTTCAGTAATGGTGATTAACAGATAACTATTGGACAGGGCACAGGGATAACCCTGCTCTTCTTCACAAAGTGCTGTAGGACCTTTCACATTGATCCCAAAGGGCAGCAAGCTTTGATTTAACCAACCTGAGAGGTGGCACCTTTGACAACACAGCACTGAAGCATCAGCTGAGATTTGGTGCTCACACCACTGGAGTGCGCCCTCAGAGACAGAGACTGCCAATCCTGTGGAGTCAACAATTGCATCAGGTGGCTAATGGGTGAAGGGGAGGAGGGGGCCCTCGGCTTTTTATGGGCCAGCCAACAACAAACTGGGCACGCCCCAGGCCATGAAAGCCTGCAGACAGAAGGAAAGCTGGTGCTATCACCAGGCCGACAGGCTCATCCAGCGCATGCTGGGACAACGTAGGTGGAAAACACCAGCTCAAGGTTGAGAAAGTTCGGAAGAATAAACCAGAGCTGTGGAGCAATTAAAAATTACAAAGAGGATCTAATAACATAACTGGTGATGTATTGGAATTACAACCTGTTACAATGCAGACACAATAAAACCCTAAAAACAGCAAGTTATTGTTAATTGCGATGAACGGCGAGATGAATCTTGTTTATTAGGTCAATAATTTACAAAGTTTGACAGACCGAACCAATCATTGTATGAACAGTTTTTAATTTGAGCATAGTACAGTCCTATATTTTGTTCTCCACATTGTACATAAAGGGACCAGATAGTAGCAAAATAACACTTGGCACAGTTATAAATAATGTAATACAAAAACAAAAAAGTATTCACAATCTGCAGAATGTAGTGCTTCCCCTATTATTAGTGGAACATGAAACTTAATTACTTGCGAATATGAAACTCTATTGCGTACGCACACATAACCAAAAAAGTAAGCCAGGACAGATATCGTAGATTTCAAAGTGGGGAGAAATAACAAGTTATTCCAAAGTCAGGAGTACAAAAGGAAAGTGGTTGTGATAAATACCAGTGTTAAACCTCAGAGGGACACAAATTCATCTTGGGAAGTGGCAGAAGAGGGCAACGAATGCCCTGTTTACTCTCCGCCTGATCCTGGTTCTCCATGGCCCACCAGGCAAAGATTGAAACGGAGTGCACAAGCTCTACACCCAGAGAGTCTCACCAATGAGATGCCATATCCCATGGAGCACAAACCACACACTCAGATCTGTGGCAGAGGTGTTACTGTGTTTTTATCCCCAAAACCTGGTAAGACATTCAAGTTAACTAATATTACAATACTGCAATTCTTGATATTATGGTACGATGCACACAAACTATGCGTAGTTTCCACTACAAAGTAAACAGCGACCAGAAAGTCTTGCACTTTGCAAACACAGGACACTCACTATTTACAAATTCACTGATCTTCCTGCTGGAGGAAGAAAGCTGAGAACACTTCACTGTAAGCTGATGTGATGCTGTAACTCCTACAGTCTAGGGAGCTTTTTTTTTTAATTTAATTTTTTTGCCAAGCATCAGTCATGCAGAGTTGAGTGGGTTGATGAACTATCAACAGCAGCACCAGAAGCAAATGAACTACATTCCTACACTTCTTTTCTTCTCCTGGTGGAGTTGAAAATTAAGTTTGCAGCTCCAAACTAACACTGACAAATATACGCACTGGTAAAACTCGTTGATAAATAATTTATGTACACATACAACTAATCTTTACACTGGCTCAAGGAGTTGGTTAAAAGTATTTTGCACAGGTTTTTGAGCCTGGTACCTCAGCAAACTCACAACTGTCTGTAAACGTGACTAGTTTCCAGGGAGTAGTAGACAGACATTCATGAACTAAACCTAAAGTGGCTGTAGAAAACATTATAGTGCTCTAGGTTGGGACTCCTTTTCATAAAAGCAAGAAAGGATAATCTCTTCAATAAACCTCCCACCAAGAGCCACTCACCACCCCGCACTTGTTCAGACTGCACGGGAGAGAAGAGTCCGTGACTGCTTTTGCACCTGTGTGACTGATCTGCAGGGGATGTGATGCTGGTGATGGAAAATGAGTGATACCAACCTCCCCGTTCTCCCTTCCCCTCACTGCCCACCCCAACCTCACCTGTTCCAAAGCTCACTGTCCCGAGGACTGCCTTTAGCTGAGCAAACTCCCCCAATTGCGAGCACACTGGGGAGAGAGCCCGCAAGTTTCCGCTAACACCTAATCACTCTGAGCTATGAGAACTTATCAACTCATATTTTAAAACCATGATTTAAAACAGGAAAGAAAAGGTACTTAAAATAATCAATGCCTCAAGCAAAGGGGTTGAGTTTTTTACCTTTGCACATGATTGTGGATATTGATTTCTGACATCCCTCTACGAAATTCAAAGTACCAAAGCTCAACAAGAAGCACAATCGAAACAGGATGCATTTCCGCACACTCCGGGTGTGCGTGGCAAGTTAAAGGCCAACCATTTCTCGAAGCGATGGGCCAGAATCAAGGTTCTGGCATTTGCACTCATTGTTGCTTCTGCTCCAAAATCGGAGACAAACAGAACATTATGTTAAAAACTAATTCTGGCAAAAAGCAGTCTTTTTTTTAATATATGTATATATATATATGTATATAAAGGTTTTCTTTCTGCCGTCAGCTTATAACAGACTTTGATCGTAATGGGGTGTTGGGAGCGAGGGGTAGGGGTGGTAGAAACAGGCAGTGAGACTGTCCCTGTTTAATTTCTGTTTGCAAAGGGTCCAGAAGGGAACCACAGGACAGGAGCTCCTCGTAGCAACGTTATTTGGATCGCTAATATTGGAGACGAAATAGGAAGGAAATTTGTCAGGCACCAGTTCGAAGAGTTGACTGTGGCGATGATTCGTTGTGGGTGCTGATTCCACTACACAAGCTGATAACCAGTGCCTGACGTCTGGTCATACTCTATTGTATACTGATGTGTCCAGTCCACCATTACAGGGCGAAAGAGACCAAAACATCTAAATTCAAAGAAGTCTATGATATTCCTAATGCAACCATGGCTGGTGGTGGGAAGGAAAGAAAAAGGCAGGTCAATTGTTTGAATATATCAAGGTTTATATACAGCATACAACAAGCTGTTCAGTAAACCTGCCTCTGCCCATGTTGTGATCTAACTTCTGCAGTTCACCTTAAATTTACCCCAATTACCCCTCGATGCAGCAAGTTCTGCAGCCTCACCACTTTAGTTAAGAAGTTAAGCCCGAATTGCCTCTTATTGGAGACTGTTCTTGCCTTTATGACCACCAAACCAAAATACTTCATAAGCTGGAAATTTGAAATAAAAGAAAAGTGCTGGAATTGCCCAGCAGGTTAGGCAGCATCTGTGGAGAGAGAAACAGAGCTACAAGTGAGCTCTGATGGTGCTCCTGATGAAAGGTTATTGACGTGAATTGGTTCCCTCTCCGAAGATGCTGCCAGGCCTGCCGAGTATTTCCAGCAATGTCCATTTTATTTTCTATGTAGAGGAAGTTCCCAGGTTAAAATAAGGTTCTGTGCCCGAGAACTGTTCGTAAGTAGGAGATAAACAGCAACAGCGTGTGGGAGAGGGTCACAGAAACAGCTGTGATGGGAGAGCGAGCAGTCGCGGGGAGAGAGGCCACCAGCTGTCCTCATTGACTCAGTGAGTCTGCTCAGTGCTCCCAGCTCCGTTTGGCTCCACCCAGCACCCGACTGTTGTGGCTCGAGAGAGGGTGGGGAGAGAAGGCACACTGAAATGCCCCATTCCAACCCAGCAGAAGATGCCTGCAGCCCTGCAGCAACTGGCAAATTCATCCCCATCCATCCCGCCAGTCTCCCTAATGCTTGTTCATATGTAGGGCCGTCCATAAGTTGGGTGTTGGTTATCCAGGGAGGACCTGTATGACTTCCTGTTTCTGGTCTCTCCCCAACGAATAGAAACATCATCTGCACAACTACCCTGTTAGGTCATCCCTCAGACTCCACTTCTCTATAGAAGAGATCTCCAGCCTGTTGTTAAAAGGCAGAGACTCTCAGTTCAGCTATTCTAGGAGGAAAATGATGAATTATTTGTGACACTACAGAAGTCCAATCTATACCTCAATGAACTCTAAAGCTTTTGACTTATCCCCCCCATTAGATTATTCTTTTCCTGATTTATTTCTTTAGTGAACAGCTGTTTGAATTTCAATTCACAGTCAACTGAAGGACAAACTTGTTCAGCACAATAAAGCAACGATACACACAGATACTCACTTGAAGGGACTTTCAATAGTGGTTGTTGTAACCTTAAAGTGCTTGTAGCGCCTTGCATTCATCCTTTCATTTGTAGTTATCCCAAGACAAGCGATCTTCATCAATCAGAAACAAACATGTTAACATTTCAACAGAGGTGATTGCTCATGGGAAGTTTAGTTTTCAACAGTTTGTGTATAAATCTTACTTAAAGCAATAATCTTTGGAAATTATATAACATTCAATGCAATGAAGATAAGATATCTTTATTAGTCACACGTACATCGAAACACACAGTGAAATGCATCTTTTGCGTAGTGTTCTACAGGCAGCCCACAAGTGTCGCCACGCTTCTGGCGCCAACATAGCATGCCCACAACTTCCTAACCTGTACGTCTTTGGAACATGGGAGGAAACCAGAGCACCCGGAAGAGACCCACGCAGACACAGGGAGAATGCACAAACTCCTCACACAGTGGCGGGAATTGAGCCCGGGTTGCTGGCACTGTAAAGCATTACGCTAACCGCTACACTACCGTGCCAATGAAATGGTCCGAGTCACATCAGAGTGTATATCAAATTAAATCTCAGGTTGAACCTCAAGTCCTTTGGATAAGTGACCAAAAACTGGATGAACGTGGTCAATCTTCAGGAGAATCTCAGATGAAGGGAGAGAGTTTAGGGAGAAAATTGCAGAGTTTGGGGCCCAGATGAAGGTATGTTGACAATGATACAGAAATTAAAATTGGGAATGAGCAAGAGGCCAGAACTGGAGGAGCTCAGACAACCCAAGAAGGTTGAATAAGGGGCCAAAGATAGGGAGGGATGAGGCCAAGAGTGGATTTTAAAACCAAGCCTTTAACCAGGAGCACGGGGTGATCTGTGGAAGCAATGTGTTGCCAGTTAGGATACAGGCCATGCTTTGAGCACATTATGATTTATATATGGAAATAATTTCATATTAGCCAATTATTCCGACTGGTCAGGAGTAAAGCTTCCATCCCTGGGCCCTGCGAACCCTGGGAGGGTCTGGGTCGGTCTGCAAGGGGTTGATACATCTCAGCCAAGGACCACAGTAATTGGTCCTTGTCACCTCTGGATTAAGGAAGGGGAAAATAAACCTAAAATCCAATGATAATGGTAATGTCCAGGTGGAACGAGAATTGGCAGTGAGGCCCTCCAACATCGGGCACTCTAGCCTTGTAACTGAAGCATAAAGAAACAAGAATGTTTTAAAATGCATTCTCGGGCACAACACCAACATTTATTTACAATAGCAACATTTAAAATACATTTGGACAGGTACATGGATAGGAAAGGTTTAGGGGGATACGAGCCAAATGCAGGCAAACAGGACTAGCTCAGGTAGGCACCTTGGTTACTGTGGACAAGTTGGGCCAAAGGGCCTGTTTCCGTGCTGTATAACTCTGATTCTGGGGAGTGGGACTAACAGGATAGTTTATTTAAGAGTTGTAAAGGCACAGTGTGCTGAGTTGTGTTGTTGATTCTCACACCAACCACACAGGAGTCCAGGAAACAGTGGAAAACAAGATTCATGACTGCGAACTCAAGAATATAACTGGGTGATATTCCAATTTCCTTGCCCTGATTGGGAGGCGTGGGGGAAAATAATGGTTAGCGTAACGCTTTACAGCACCAGCGACCCGGGTTCAACTCAGGCCACTGTCTTTAAGGAGTTTGTACGTTCTCCCCGTGTCTGCGTGGGTTTCTTCCGGATGCTCCGTTTTCCTCCCACAATCCAAAGACGTACGGGTTAGGAAGTTGTGGGCATGCTATGTTGGCGCCGGAAGCGTGGCGACACTTGCTGGCTGCCCCCAGAACACGCTATGCAAAAGATGCATTTCACTGTGTTTCAGTGTACATGTGACTAATAAAGATATCTTATATCTTATCAACCATGTTTCCTCTCTCATGGTCAAGGGCACTTAAGGATGGGCAATAAATGCTGGCCTTGCCATCATATCATGGTGGCTTTCTGCTTGGCTCTGCTCAGCACAAGATCTTCTCAGGAAGCAAAATATCTTAGTCCATTAGGTCACCTTGGAGATGCCACCGTAATCCTGTAATTTTGTACAGCCACTGCAGGCTGGATGATGAAGTCACTGCCACAGTGCTGTTAGGATTGAGAGTTCAAGGATTTTGACACAGCGACACTAAAGAAAAATTTATAAACGGCACATTGAGATTCTATACCTGGGATGTAAGAACACAATGTTAGTGACAAAGTAAAGGTCAGAATCCTTTTGCAGGGGATAGCATCACCGATAGCAAATATAGTATTCAATGCATTACTCGAGACGCAAACCAGCAAACTTTAACAGCCCTGAAACAACTCTGTTTACCTGATACATCTGACACATGAGTAACACGGCCACCCACAAGAAGTGAAAGAGACTGTTCAGAAACATCCAGAAAACCCACGGAGAGCAGCTGGCGATCTCAGTTAGGTACGTCCACAGTCCTTCCTTGGGGTAGTTTGTTTCACAGTGGATGCTCCAGTCTGAAGCAGAAAAAGGTAACGGTCATAAACACATCCCAGCACTGAGGGAAAGGGAGCAGATTATGGTCACAGTGGTCTACTTACAGAAGAAACAGCCATAAATCATCCAAATTATCATTCCCAGTAAGAAGAACAGGTAACCGATGAAGTATCTGTGATTTCCTGCTCCTAGAAAACAGAAGAAAGTGTCAGCTCCAACTTGCTGACCTGTGGTTCAAACAGCTGACATGATATAGCAACCACTGAAACAAGCATTAGCTTCTCAACAACGAAACAGAAACACTCAGCAGGTCAGGGGGCATCTGTGGAAAGAGAAACAGGGTTAATATTTCAGACTGAAGACCCTCTGTCAGAACTGGGAGGGGGGTGGGGGGGTGGAGAGAGTGAGAGAGATAGAGCTGGGGGGGGGGGAGAGAGAGAAAACAAGGTAGTTTTAACTTGAAGAGGGATGGAGGGAGGGATAGGACAAAGGGAATAACTGTGATAGGGTGAGACCAGGTCATGTTAATGGGGCTAGTCCGTTGATGATTATATTTCTTTGTTCCAGTTTTGGCGAAGGGACTTCAGCCTGAAATGTTAGCTCTGTTTCCCTCTCCACAGATGCTGCATGACCTGCAGAATATTTCCAGTGTTGTCAGTTTTTGTTTCAGATTTCCAACATTTGCAGTTTTGTTTTATTTCAATTGATGGTCAGCTACTTCACAGAAATACCTTGAAATATATTGGGGGTGTTAGTGGCCATCCCTAAAGTCCCTCTAGGTAATGGTGAGCTACCTTCTTCAACCAGTGAGGAGAACTTTGGGATAAGTGGTGGCAGGGTGAGGAATCACCTCACTGTTGTGATTACCATGCACCCAACATACTTGCTTGACCATTTCGGAAGGATCAGGAATCAGAGCAGGAAAGGACAGCAGCTCAGCTTTTCCACAGGGAATTTGCAAATTTCATGGACACCATTACCGATCCCAACTTTTACCGATGCACCACAGAAAACATCCTATCTGGATGTATCACGGCTTGGTAAGGCAACTGCTCTGCCCAGGACCGCAAGAAACTGCAGAGAGTTGTGGACACAGCCCATTGCATGATGGACACCAGCCTCCCTTCCATGGACTCTTTACCTCTCGTTGTCTTGGCGAAGCAGCCAGCATAATCAAAGACCCCACCCACCCAGGACATTCTCTCGTCTCTCCTCTTCCATCGGGTAGAAGATACAGGAGCCTGAGGGCACGTACCACCAGACTTAAGGACAACTTCTACCCCACTGTGATAAGACTATTGAACAGTTCCCTTATACAATGAGATGGACTATGACCTCACGATCTACCTTGTTGTGACCTTGCACCTTATTGCACTGCACTTTCTCTGTAGCTGTGACACTTTACTCTGTACTGTTATTGTTTTTACCTGTACTACATCAATGCACTCTGTACTAACTCAATGTAACCTCACTGTGTAATGAACTGACCTGTATGATCGGTATGCAAGATAAGTTTTTCACTGTACCTCGGTACAAGTGACAATAATAAACCAATACCAATACATTTCATTCCATATTTTTAAGTAATTCAGTAACTACCAGGAAGCCCTGGACAACAAAACCAGCCTCTGAAGGGAAGAATACTGTAGGACTGTGAGGAAGGTGGAGAGGACTCAAACTAGAAAGCTCTTGCAAACTGCTGATGAAAGCTCTTGCAAACATGATGGGCTGAATGGCCTCTTTCTGCATTTTAAGATTCTACAAGTCCAACTGTCAAGTAATGACTTTTCAGTCTGCATCAAAGAGCATCAAACATTTCCAACAGACAAGTACCTTGCATGCAGTTGAAGTTATAGTGGTGTAACAAAAGCCTACAAATATTGCCTGTTCTAACTACCATCCATATTTTATACTTTGTGGTACCAGCACCATGACTTTGTGTGATGAACCAATATACCCCATCAATACAGCCAAGCAGCAGAGAGAACACCAACATGCCTGTTCCCAACTGGAACACATTTGCTTTTTAATGATCTCCTGTTAAAATCCAATGCTCAATTAACTTTTAAATGACAGCAAATATTCCTGCATGTCCAAATCCAATGAACTTCCTATCCATCGTTAGACTTTGGCACAATCCAACTGATCCAGAATGTTAGCATTTCTTATGGATGGTTGGTTGCTCTGTGAAGGCATCTACCACATTCTAGCTAACAGAAACATCGGCCTTTAATAATGATGAGAACAGCTGTGAAGTGACCATTTAATGAACAATGCTGACTTGGATTGGCTCACCTTTCAGTTTAATTTTAATCAAAGATACTTGACATCTCACTGGACTCGGTCATCTCAGTTTACAATCACAACCTCCAATATTTTTGTACAGCAAAGCTCCCCGAAAGTGGCAACACAAGTGGATAGGGTGGTAAAGAAGCGTACGGCATGCTTGCCTTCATTAGTCAGGGCACTGAGTATAAAAGTTGGCAAGTTATGTTGCAGCTGTATAAAACTCTAGTTAGGCCACATTTGGAGAATTGTGTGCAGTTCTGGTCACCCCATTACGGGAAGAATCTGGTGGCTTTGGAGAGGGTGCAGAAGAAATTCACCTGGATGTTGCCCAGATTAGAGGGTATGAGCTACAAGGAGAGGTTGGACAAACTTGGATTGTTTTCTCTGAGGGGTGACCTGATAGAAGTACAAAAAAAAACAATTCTGAGAGGCATAGATAGGCTAGACAGTCAAAGTCTATTTCCCAGTCTGGAAATGTCAAATACTACATACCACAAGTTTAAGGTGAGAGGGGGAAAGTTTAAGGGGGAAAGTTTAAAGGGGATGTGTGAGGCCAGTTTTTCTTTTACCTAGAGAGGTAGGTGCCTAGAATGTGCTGCCAGGGGATGTGGTGGAAGCAGATATGATAGCATGTTTAAAAGGCATTTAGACAGCAAAAGAACAGGCTGGGAATAGCGGATATAGACCACGTGCAAGCAGATGGGATTACTTAAATTTGGCATCATGGTCAGCACAGACATTATGTGCTGAAGTGCCTGTTACTGTAGTACTGTTCTATGTTCTGCCCTTTCTATTTACTCATTTATTACAATACATGACGAGTTTTATGTCCAAAAGAATACATGTCCAAAGATCCATGGTGGCAGCACAGGTGGATAAAGTGGTTAGGAAGGTATACCAAATACTTGCCTTCATTAACCAGCAGAGTTATGGTACAACTTTATAAAGCATTGGTCAGACCAAAGCTGGAGTACTGTGTGCAGTTCTGACCACCTTGGGTTAGATGTGATTGGATTGCAGATGGTGTGGATAAGGTTCATTAGGATATTGCCTGGGATGGAGCATTTCAGTTATGAGGAGAGACTGGATGGGTTAGATTTGTTTTCCTTGGAGCAAAAGGAGGTCGAGGGAACACCTCACTGAGGTGTACAGAATTATGAGGGGCATAGACAAGGCAGATAGTGAGAAAAATTTCCCCATAGAAGAGATGTATAAAAGTAGAGGGCATGGTTTTAAGGTAAAGATTAAAGGGGATCTGAGGAAGAGTTTTCTCCCCCAGAGGCGGGTTGGAATCTGGAACGCACTACCTGAGGGGTGGTGGAGGCAGAGACTCTCACAGCAGTTAAGTATCTAGACAAGCACTTGAATCGCCAAGGCAGAGAAAGCTACAGAGCAGGTGCTGCTAAGTGGGATTGGTGTAGATTGTATTCAGTGGTTGGCATGGAAATGGTGGGATGAAGGGCCTGTTGTGCTCACAAGTCTGTGAAATCCAAACAGAAACTCAGGAAAAATTCTCATGGGATAGTTGAGGTGAAGAGACAGTTAAAAGGAAGCTGGAAATGAGCAATGATTGAACACATATACAGTCAGGATGAACCATATAACCATAGAGCAATACAGCACAATACAGGCCCTTCGGCCCACTATGTTGTGCTGACCAGGATGAGATGAGATAGGTTGGGAGGAAGATTCCAGGAAGCATAAACAAAGGCATGGTCCAGTCAGGCTGAATGGCCCACTGCTATGCAATAGCTTTGATGCTATCCAGTTTGTGTTTGCCCTTTTAAATGATTACTGCTCCATGTTCCCCACTTGCTTTAGAGCATCAGAGTTATACAGCATGGAAACAGGCCCTTCGGCCCAACTTGTCCATGGCAACCCAGTTGCCAACCTGAGCTAGAGCCATTTGCCTGCATTTGGCCCACATCCCTCCAAACCTTGCAATGTCGTAATTGTAAACACCTCTACCACTTCCTCGAGCAGCTCGTTCCATATACCCACAACCCTCTGTGGGAAAAAGTTGCCCCTCAGGCCCCATTTAAAACTTTCCCGTCACCTTAAACCCATGCCCTCTAGTTTTAGACTCCGCTATCCTGGGAAAAAGACCGATATTCAACTTACCTGTGCCCCTCATGATTTTACCTTTCTCAGCCTCCTACGCTCCAGGGTAAAAAGCCCCAGCCTATTCAGTCTCTCCTTATAACTCAAACCCTCCAGTCCTAGTAACGTCCTTGTGAATCTTTCCTGCACCCTTTCCAGCTTAATGAAACCCTTCCTATAGCTAGGTGACCAGAACTGCACACAATATTCCAAGTGCGGTCTCATTAACGTCTTGTTGATGAGGCTGCACCCTAACCTTTAGCATTGTCATGGACAAGGATAGGAGCAAAGAGGACAGGAAAATATTTGACTGGGGAAGGGCAAATTATGAGGCTATAAGGCTAGAACTTGCGAGTGTGAATTGGGATGACATTTTTGAAGGGAAATGTACTATGGAGATGTGGTCGATGTTCAGGGATCTCTTGCAGGATGTTAGGGATAAATTTGTACTGGTGAGGCAGAGAAAGAATGGCAGGGTGAAGGAACCATGGGTGACAAGAGAGGTGGAACGACTAGTTAGGAGGAAGAAGGCAGCATACATAAGGTTTAGGCAGCAAGGATCAGATAGGTCTCTTGAGGAATACAGGGTAGCAAGGAAGGAACTTAAGAAGAGGCTGAGGAGAGCAAGAAGGGGACATAAAAAGGCCTTGGTGAGTAGGGTTAAGGAAAACCCCAAGGCATTTTTCAAATATGTAAAGAGCAGCAGGATGACAGGAGTAAAGGTAGGACTGATTAGGGATAAAGGTGGGAAGATGTGCCTGGAAGCTGTGGAAATGGGTGAGGTCCTCAATGAATATTTCTCTTCAGTATTCACCAAGGAGAGAGGCCTTGATGACGCTGAGGACAGTGCTGGTAAGGGTAATGTTCTAGAGCATGTTGATATCAAGAGAGAGGATGTGTTGGAGCTGTGAGAAAATATTAGGACAGATAAGTCCCTGGGGCCTGATAGAATATTCCCCAGGCTGCTCCGCGAGGCGAGGGAGGAGATTGCTGAGCCTTTGGCTGGGATCTTTGAGTCCTCGTTGTCCACGGGGATGGTACCGGAGGATTGGAGGGTGGCAAATGTTGTCCCCTTATTCAAAAAAGATAGTAGGGATAGTCCAGGGAATTACAGACCAGTGAGCCTTACGTCTGTGGTGGGCAAGCTGTTGGAAAGGATTCTTAGAGATAGGATCTATGGGCATTTGGAGAATCATGGTCTGATCAGGGGCAGCCAGCATGGCTTTGTGAAGGGCAGATCATGTCTCACAAGCCTGATAGTGTTCTTTGAAGAGGCGACCAGACAGATTGATGAGGGTAGTGCAGTAGATGTGGTCTACATGGATTTTAGTAAGGCGTTTGACAAGGTTCCACATGGTAGGCTTCTTCAGAAGGTCAGAGGGCATGGGATCCAGGGAAGTTTGGCCATGTGGATTCAGAATTGGCTTGCCTGTAGAAAGTAGAGGGTTGTGGTGGAGGGAGTACATTCAGATTGGAGGGCTGTGACTAGCGGTGTCCCACAGGGATCGGTTCTGGGACCTCTGCTTTTTGTGATTTTTATTAATGACTTGGATGAGGGGGTAGAAGGGTGGGTTGGCAAGTTTGCAGACAACACAAAGGTTGGTGATGTTGTGGACAGTATAGAGGATTGTCGAAAATCGCAGAGTGACATTGATAGGATGCAGAGCTGGGCTGAGAAATGGCAGATGGAGTTCAATCCAGAGAAGGGTGAGGTGGTACACTTTGGAAGGACGAACTCCAAGGCAGAGTACAAAGTTAATGGCAGGATTCTGGGGAGCAGAGGGATCTGGGGGTCCATATCCACCGATCCCTGAAGGTTGCCTCACAGGTGGATAGGGTAGTTAAAAAAGCTTATGGGATGTTAGCTTTCATAAGTTGAGGGATCGAGTTTAAGAGCCGTGAGGTAATGATGCAGCTCTATAAAACTCTGGTTAGACCACACATAAGAGTACTGTGTCCAGTTCTGGTTGCCTCATTATAGGAAGGATGTGGAAGCGTTGGAAAGGGTGCAGAGATTTACCAGGATGCTGCCTGGTTTAGAGAGTATGCATTATGAGGAGAGACTAAGGGAGCTACGCTTTACTCTTTGGAGAGTCGTCATGATAGAGGTATACAAAATATTGAGAGGAATATATAGAGTGGACAGCCAGCACCTCTTTCTCAGGGCACCAATGCTCAGTACAAGAGGGCATGGCTTTAAAGTAATGGGTGGGAAGTTCAAGGGAGATATCAGAGGAAGGTTTTTTCCCCAGAGAGTGGTGGGGGCATGGAATGCGCTGCCTGGGGCAGTGGTGGAGGCAGGTACATTGGTCAAATTCAAGAGATTACTAGATAAGAATATGGAGGAATTTAAAATAGAGGGATATGTGGTAGGAAGGGGTTAGATAGTCTTAGGCGAGGTTTAAGGGTCGGCACAACATAGTGGGCCGAAGGGCCTGTATCGTGCCGTGCTGTTCTATGTTTTGTACAACTGTAATATGACATCCCCACTTGTACTCAGTGTCCTGACCGACAAAGACAAATATGCCAAACGCCTCCTTCACCACCCTGTCCACCTGGGTCACCACCTTCAGGGAACTGTGTACTTGTACCCCTAGATCTCTCTATTCTATAACACTCTCCAGGGTGTTGCCATTTACTGTGCAAGTCCTGCCTTGGCTTAACTAGTCCTGCCCTGGCTTTAGAAAGCAGTCTGAATGCTATGACTTACCCACGCAATTACCAACCCATGGGCAGTGGTGATCGAACTTGGCAATGCACCTGTTGCACACGGCACAGTGTTTGGACCGAACAGGTTTCTGGATCTGAGAAGAAAACGTAAAATAAAATTTACACAAAGTGAAGGAACTCAGGCTGATCTGAGTGGTGGGATTATCTGCCCTACTCAAAAATTGCAGTTGCTCTTGGCATTCTCGGGCCCAACTCAACTACCTTGTGGAAGTAGCAGAGAGGCCATGTGTTGGATCAGCAGCAAGAGGTTTCTCAGGGAATGAATGATAGTTAATGCCAAAGACTTGCTGCTTTCTTTAAGCTATAACAAATTAGTTCTTCAAAAATAAACAAACGTCCAAAAATTGAAATTCAATGCACAGCCGATTGCCGTTTTAATATTTCAAAACTAACACATAATCTAAAAAAAACTGCTAACAACAGGTATTTCTTGCATTTCTCGGATGTATTGAGAAATTGGTTCAGCTGTGTGTAAAGCTGCAGTCAGCATTACCATGCGATTAAAAAACCATTGGAAGAATGAATCAGGATTCTTCAGAAGCAGGACTACAATGGGAAGGAAGCTCATGTCTTACCAAACAAGTGCTGCAAAAGATGCTAAGATCCAGATGGCCAGATTCAGCCAGTTCCACTATTGTCTGTGAAGAAAGAGTAGATGTCAGCTTAATCACCAAGCGAATCACACAGTGACATATATCCCTGTAGCCGAATCAAACAACATTTACATCACACCTTATAACAGTAAAATTTCACAGGATTGCAATCAGTGCATAATCGAAATAAAGCCACAGATATCTCGCGGCTTGGGTACAAATTCTTGGTCAAAGTATTTAGTTTTCATTAAGTGGCTGCTTAGAGGAGAGATGTGGTGAAGCAAAGAGGTTTGGGGAAGGAATTCTCGAGTTCAGGGCAGAATTAGCTGGAAGTATGACCACCAAAGTTGGAGTGATGGAAGTGGGGAACACACAAGGGGTCAGAGTTCTTCAAGGGTTGGAGAGCTGCAGAGATTATAGAGGGAGAAAGGGACAAGTTTTAAAACATTTAACCTGGAATCTCTCCCTCTCTGCGATCTGTCCGCTACAATCATTATGACGACCACTGGTTTCTCTGTCAATTTTGCCTGGAGATCTCATATTGGTCCTCAAAACATACAAAACCTCACACACCAGGCCCTATAGATATGAATTTAAAATATAATGAGAAGGTGCAGCAGATGCCACTGACTGGCACAATACCCGACATGGCCACCAGGAGGAGCTTAAAGGTTATTTTTCTGAGCAGGTTAAGGACACAACCACGCATCTGTTCCAACTTTTTAACTACGTTAAGGGACTGATGACTGAGAGTCTCGGATGGGAATGCAATTTCATCCAGCTGTAATGAACTCCATACCAAAGCATAGTTTTTGTAATTAAACTGCCAGTTAAAAGAGGAAGCAAATTCTCAGGTAGAAAGGAATACAAGTCATGTTTATAGAGTTAAAGTGTGAAGAGGTTTGTGTGGAGCTTAAATGTGGACTTGTTACCACATTACCTCCCTACTGTTTGGCCCAACATTAGTTTGCCTACTACTGGAGGGCTGCACTCAGCCCTGGTCACAGTAGAGGAAGGAATGGAACACCACAATTGGAGATACCAAGGAAACCAAATGGGACATTGCCAGGGATGAGTAGTGACTGGCCGGGCGAGGATTGTTTTCTTTGGAGCAGAGAAGACGGAGGGAAGATTTAATCAAAGTGTACGAGACTATGAAAAACCCAGACGGAGTGAACAGGAAACCTGCAGTAAAACTCTCATGATCTGACACCTGCAGGATTTTGTTGGTGCTGCACTGGCAGATTGTCTGGAGGTCATTCCTATTACCTCAACACACTTTTAAATATCACACAGTAGTAAATGTTCCAGTGAACCAGGTGATCTTAAAGGGGGAGCGGGAAGCGGGGCCCCGGTGAGCTTAAAGGGGGAGCGGGACGCCGAAACTCGTTGGTCTCCCAGCAATGCGAGATGTCCGTAGGGGAATGCTGCCGACTAGCACATTCCAGGCTGCAGGAGTACGTGCTGAGGGACGCACTGAAGCTGGGTGCAGCCAACTCAAGGGCTTGGTGGGGAAGGACTACAGTTTAGGGTTCTTCTGCCACTGGAGAGGGAGGGGTGGGGTCAGGGTGGGGTCAGAGCTTAAAGGGGGAGAGAGAAACAGGGCCCAGGCTGGGTTCTTATTCCCATTTTATTCTCCACACATTCTCATCAACTCCCCCACAGAATCTACCCCTCACCAATGCACTAGGGGCAATTCACAGTGGCCAATTAACCTACCAATCCACACATCTTTGGGATATGGGAGAAAATCTGTAAGGGTCACGGGAAGAGTGTGCAAACTCCACACAGACAGCACCAGAGGTCAGGATTGAACCCGGGTTGCTGGAGGCTCTAATAGCTGAGCTACTACACCTGTTAGAGATGAGTTTAACCAGTGATGGGCCATGGAGTGAATGCAAATATTTTTGGTTCTCACGGGAAGGGAGAAGTTCGAGAGCTGCTCAAAAGGCTGGCAGACCAAGATTCTAAGAGTCGGTGAGAACCCTTGCAACACTCATGGATCCTGAGAGAGATCCAAGTTTCTCCAACTCTGCGAAAGTGAGAGTCAGCCTCTCTCTTCCAGGCAAAGTCCATTTCAAGGACTCTGGTTTAGTTTGAGGTTGTGGTCCCGATCTCTCACCTCACAGTGTAAACTGACAAACCTCCATGTTAACAGGATGGCTGGTCCAAGGAAGTTCAAGTAAAGGTGGATAACCTAAACTGCAAAGATGCTACCAGGGCAATGGAACAAATGGCTTGCCAGCTTGGCTAGAGGCAGTGTTCTCAGCCAAGTAGGGAGGCTGGTGTTCACAGTCTCAGAACTCAGCAAGTTGTCGAGGCCGAAGGTTGTCTCACCACACACACCAACCAACGCTTGTTCAAGATTTGAAAACGGGGGAGCCCATAATTCAATTTAAAATAAACTGGGAGAAATACTCAGGTCAAGCGACAGCTGTGGAGAGAGAAGCAAAGTTGACACCGCAGGTTACCACCCAGAAATGTGAACTCTGTTATTGTCTCCACAAGTGCCGTCTGACCCCAGTATTTCCAGCATCTTCAGTTTTCTTTCACATTTTCAGCTCCTGCGTTATTTTGTTTAAGGATCTCTGTAATCCCAATGATCTTATTGGATGGCAGAAACAGGCTTGAGAAGCCAAGTGGTCTAATCCTGCTCCTGCTTCTGATACCCATATTTAGAAACAAGATCATGAAAACTTCCCATATCCTTGAAGTCACCTGTATATTCCAAACATGTGCCACTTTCACATCATATCTTACCCCTCTAAGTCAAACAAACATCTCCTCCAAAGCTTTGCCGGCTGGAGGGATGTCAGCTGAATTGTCCCCATTCTATAATGTGAAGCATCTTATATAGCTTCAAGCTTCAAAGTTCCTAGGAGTGAACATCACCAATAGCCTGTCCTAGTCCAACCGCGTAGACGCCACAGCCAAGAGAGCTCATCAGCGCCTTTTCTTCCTCAGGAGGCTAAAGATATTTGGCATGTCCCCTTTGGCTCTCACCAACTTTTATCGATGCACCATAGAAAGCATCCCATCTGGATGCATCACGGCTTGGTATGGCAACTGCTCTGCCCGTGACCGCAAGAAAGTGCAGAGAGTTATAGACACAGCTCAGCACATCACGGAAACCAGCCTCCCCTGGTAAAGCACCAAGAGTCAAAGTTCCCACCCACCCATCGGGCAGAAGATACAAAAGCCTGAAAGCACGTACCACTAGCTCAAAGACAGCTTCTATCCCGCTGTTATAAGACTGTTGAATGCTCCCCTAGTATAAAATGGACTCTTGACCTCACAATCTACCTCATTATAGCATTGCACCTTATTGTCTGCCTGCACTGCACTTTCTCTGTAACTGTAACATTTTATTCTGCATTCTGTTATTGTTTTCCCTTGTGCTACCTCAATGCACTGTTGTAATGAAATGATCTGTATGGGTGGCATGCAAAACAAAGTTTTTCACTGTACCTCAGTACATTTAAACCAATTTAGACCAAGCAAACACCCAATTCAGCCAGTCGTTTTGCAGCCACATTCATCTCAGGTCTATACAAAACAAGCTGAACAAAGAGCTGGTAGATGATTTGAGTGAAAGTCCATCAGTAAAAGATTATCCCTTTAATTAGACTAATTGAAACAGCAACTTTCATTTGCATAGTGGAACAAAAAAACAGAATGCTGGTAGAACTCAGTGGGTCAAGCAACATTTGTGGGGGAGAAAGATGCAAGTCAACTTGCATCTTCTGCCTCTGCAGATGCTGCTTGACCTGCTGAGTTTTTCCAGAGTTCTGTTTTTTGTTCCAGATTCCAGCATCTGCAGTCAATTCTGTCTCTTTTGTCTTTGCTAATGCAATAACGTCTCACAGTACTTTAAGGAAGTGCTAGCAAACAAAAAAAAACTGACAATAAGCCAGATAAATAAATACCACAGCAAACAATCAAAAGCTTGGCTAATGAGGAACATCTTAATGAGGGAGAGAAAGGTAGAGTACATGGAGGAAATTCCAGAATTTGGGAATTTGCTCCATCACTTGCAGCCATGTGATCAGTTGCAAAGTAAAATCAGACTCAAGAGAACACAATGAGAAGAATGCAGAAATCCTGGAGGCTTTAAGGAGATAACAAAATGAGGGGAGAGGAAAGACAACACAGGGGCTTGAAACCATGGATGAGAATTTTTAAATCGAGCTTTTTCTTAGTCAGATTAAGACAACACAGATTATGGGTTATATCTTGGGCAGCAGAACCTCAGAGTAAGGAATGAGGAATACTGTTCAGGACTGTATAGGGATGATCATAAAATAATATCCAACAACAGAACGGCAGACGGGATGAACGCTGGAGTATTTGCAAGGCAAGCTAGATGCCGTTTTGCATGCTCAATATTTAAATATTGAAGAATTCAGAAGAAATAGATGCAAATGTGTGCATTTCCATGAGTTAAAATACACAGAAGGAACAAGCCAGGTAACTGCATTGATATCACTGTAACTCAGCACTATATACAAGGTTCCTTTAAAATGGGATGCACTTGCAGGTAATGTTGAATTTACTTCTGTGCCAAGGTTAATTCATACCCCAGCTGGATAACTGTAACTCAACAAGCTGGAACTGGAGGATGCAATGGTATACAGGTCAAGTTACTGGACCAGGGGATAACATTCTGAACTACTAAACTTAAGGCAAGAAATCAGACCAAACCACGGTAGCCCGATTGCATCAACTGATATTCCATGACTTTGACATCATTCAGCTCTGAGCAGTGTTAACTCGAGGGACATATTTACTATACTCCAGTGTAGACTGTGGCAGTCCCTACATGGTATAGGGTTTCAAGGTTTTGCTTACCTTTTTCTTCTGCTCTTCCGTGGCTTTGATTACTCCTGGGTCTGATTTCCACGACTTACCAAAATTATAGAACAGCCCTACACTGTTGACAAGGAATGGGAGGTGGACTGACAGAACTGGAAGATGTGTTTTGGTGTTAAGGAATTAAAGGCTGGAAGGCTCATTTTTACATCACAGCAAAGCTTTGCAATGCAGTTTCATAATGCCCACGAGTGCCAAGCTATCCTTGTCACTTCTGTTGCATAGAATAGTCCAAAAGACTCTCCGCTCCCACATCAGATATAATAATGGGAATAAGGACAGAGGAAAATCATACCACCCATTTATAATTGGACACAACACTAAACCAATTGCTGGATAACTGTAACTCAACAAGCTGGCATTGGGGGATGCAACGGCACAAAGGACAAGTGACTGGACCAGAGGATAGCAGTCTGGACTACTAAATGCAAGACAAAAATTCAGACCAAACCATCGTAGTCCAGAGGATTAAATGACTTAAAATAAAAATCTAGACATGTTTACCGCAGAATTATTACATCACCATCTGGTTTATTCATGCCCTTCAGAGAAGGAGATCTACAGCTCTGACTTGGTTTTAACTCCTACAAGCAACTCCAGACAGAGTTATTGATTCTTAGTTGCCTCCCACCCCCCAAAACAGCCCAGTAAGGCATTCAGTTTGGGGGAACAATTGGGGAGGAACAATAGATGCTTGCACTGCCACCACCCTGTGAAATTAAAATACCAGGAGGCTGCCTGGATTGGACAGCATGTCTTGGGAGGATAGGCTGAGCAAGCTAGGGCTTTTCTCTTTGGAGCAGAGCATGAGAGGTGTACAAGATGACAAGATGCATAGATCAAGTGGAGAGTCAGAGACTTTTTCCAAGGGCAAAAATGGCTAACATGAGGGGGCATAATTTTAAGGCGATTGGAGGAAGGTATGGGGAGGACGTCAGAGATAAGTTTTTTTATACACAGAGAGTGATGGGTGTGTGGAACGCACTGCTGGCAGAGGTTGTGGGGGCAGATACATTAGGGACATTTAACAGACTCTTAGCTAGGCACAAGTGATAGAAAAATGGAGGGCTGTGTGGGAGGGAAGGGTTAGATAGATCTTAGAGCAGGATAAAATGTCGACACAACATGGCGGGCCGAAGGGCCTGTACTGTGCTGTAGTGTTATGTTAAGCAATTATCTTCCACCACCTAGGTCCCCTCTCCCAATGAAATAACCTGACATTGTAAAAGATATCAGTCCATAGCCAGAAGAACCAAGTAGCGTACATCCAGAATTTGGTTGCCAGATAGATTCCAAGAGGAAGAGCACTGTGCATAGAGTGATCGAAGAAGGACCTGAAAGAGACGGCACAGACAAAACAGCCCCTTATATTCTTGCTTTTACCATTGTTACCAGCAGAGCTTCATGTTGGTGGTAAGGGCTAAGTTCACATGCTGCCGTTTTCAACTCTTTGCACAACTGTTGCAATTTAACTCCATCTTTACCATTTTCCACTCCCTATCTTGAGCGTCTCTGAGAGATATCTCGGGCAAGGCAGCAGGAGGAACTGTGGAACATTTTCTGGGGATCGGGCCCGTGACTCACCCTGGGACTCCCCTCCTATCACAGTGACCACACAGCTTAACCTTTCACAGCTTCCTCTGACCACATATTTTGGTAATATAGTTTACATTGCTGTATGAGAGGTGCTTAAATGATACCTCAAGTAATTTTTAATAAACATAACCTAGGACATGCCTGTTAAGGAATAAGTGACTAATGAAACCACATGCGGAGCACTAAACTTGGAAATATAACTTGGTCCCTCTTTCTGGGAAAATCTACACAGCATATATTTGCTATGTGGTGTTCAGCAAGGACTACATCAAATAGAGAGAAAGGGGTTGGGGGAGTTTCTGTGCAGAAGTTTTCATTGGAAAACATACGAGAGCAAGATTTAATCATGTAAAATTACAAGGTGAGGTGAACATTACTGGAGAGGACAATAATTAGGGCTTAGAAATAAAAGTTAATTGTTAAAAGGATTATTGGGGATTTGATGGAAAATCTAGGCACCCAATGAGTAGTGCGAGCCTGGAACTCACGATCTGAAAGAGTGGTGAAGGCAGAAATGCACTTCATGTTTAAAAAGTACCTAAAATGAGTGCTTGAAAGACTGTAACCCACAAGGCAATGGACTGAGGGCTGGGGAATGGGATTAACCCAATATCTCTTTTGGCCGCCAATGATATGATGGGCCAAATGGCCTCCAAATGGTTGCATGTTGTATGATTCTGTGTGTCGGCACATATTGATGCGAGTGTGCTGATTTGGTTTGTGTCTACATGGGGCTTTACAATGTACCCCTGTGTTACAGCAGTTCAGGTAACCGATATTCTCTCTTCGGGAATTCAGAAATCACGACCAAAAAATTTGAGATATGGAATAATAATCTACTATAACAGAATTTATGATATAAAATAACTAAATAAACACAAAATGCAAAAGAAACAACAAATTTTCTCAATTTTTGTCAAGGGTTGCATTATGGAAGATCGTAATATGGATGTTTTTCTAGGAATGCAACCCCTCCGTGTACTGTACTTGCCTTGGAATGGGTGCAGATTGATCGCTGGGGGGAGCGTGCGAGGGTTGTCCAATGAGGAAGGATTAAGTAAGGCTGGAAATGGAAATGTAGAAAACTGTAGCTGCTGGAAATCTAAAATTAAAAGGAGAAGATGCTGGAAATGGTCAGCAGGTCAGGCAGCATCTGTGGGGAGAGAAACAATTAACGTTTCAGGTTGATGACCTTTCATCAGGATTGAGAAAGCTCGGAAACCACGCTGCAGAGAAGCAGGTGGGGGAAGAGCACAAAGGGTACTTGTAGGGCGGGATGAAGAGAGACTGAAATACACGCGGTGGTGCCACTGGCTGAGAGAGGGTGGTGAAGTGTTGTCAATCACAGGCTCAACAGTCTGCAGATCTAAACAGGAGATGATTGAAAAAGAAAGGAGAGAGAGAAAATAACAAAGCTGGAACTGAGAGAGGCAAAACCTTGCAGACCATGGAAATCTGAGATAAAAACAGAATGCTGAAAAACCTCAGCAGTTCAGGCAGCACCTGTGGAAAGAGGAGAAACAGAGATAACAATACAGCAGGTTAATCTTAAATCGGAACTGGCCAGTTCTAATACAAACAGGAGAGGAATTTGCTCTGAAATTATTGAATTGATTGTTGAGTCCTGAAGGCTGCAATGTGCCCACGTGGAAGGTGAGGTACTGTTTTACGTTGGGCTTCATTGGAACAGTGCAAGGAGACAAAAGTCGTAGCATCTTAGCCTCTTCCCTTCCCACTATTCAGGGATCCAAAACTCCCTCTACGTGAAGTAGCCATCCACTTGTCCTTCCACTTTACTGCTCACAAATGTTGTCGACATCAGTGAAACCAAATGCAGATTGAGTGACCACTCTGCAGAACATCTCCATCACAGTGACCCTAAGCCTCCCGTTGCTTGTCAGTTTAATTCTCCATCCCACTCTCACTTTTGTCTCAACCTTTGGCTTTTTACATGGTTCCAATGAAACTCAAGGAACAATACCCCACCTTCCAACTGTACAGGTTAGATCAAATTCAATAACTTCAGATAAACAGCCTTTGCAGTTTGTGACCAGTTCTGATTTAAGGTTAATCACATGCAACATTAACTTTGTTTCTCTCTCCACGGATGCCGCCCGACCTGCTGAATAATTCAAGCATTCCATTTTATTTCAGGTTTCCAGCACCTGCAGTGTTTTATATCAGTCTCTGCAATGTTGGTTTGACTTTTGTCTCCATTCCTCTTTTATTCATTTCTTTGTCTACATCTCCAACAAACAAGCCTTCAGCACCACTACTTGTATAATTCAGTCTCTCTTGATCTCTGCCTTAGACACTCTCTTTATTCTCTCCACCCTCCCCAGTCACTGAAACTTAAAACATGCCCTCTTTTTCCTCAGTTCTGATGAAGAGCCATCTAAAACACTGCTTCTCTCTCCACAGGTGCTACCTGACCTGCTGAGTGTTTCCAGCATTTTCTGTTTTTATTATTGAATAAGACTGGTCTGCACTAGAGATGACCAGACTGAAACAAAAGTAATTCTGAGAGGGTAGCTCCTGAGAGGTTGTATCCTCAGGCTGCAGAGTCTGGAACTGGAGTTATAATCTCACAGTAAGGTATCAGTCGCTTTAGACTGAGATGAGAAGAAACTCCTTTACTCCAAGGGTTGTGTATGTTTGGAAACAACCGCACGGGACAGTTGTTGAGTATATTAGAAGATGAGATTGACAGATTTTTGGGTAATGTGGGCATCAGAAGATGTAGGGATCAAGCAGGAAAGTGGTCCTGACATACAGGATCAGCCCTAACCTGATAGAACAGACTCGAAGGGCAAATGACCTCCTCCTGCCCTTTAAAGAACACAAGAAACAGGAGCAGGAGTAGGCCACCCAGTGTCATGATGATAACGTACAGAGGTCAAAATAGTTTATGCTTGCTGAGAAACAGGGAGGAGTTGGGGCAGACAGAATAAAGACACTCTCAATACAACAATGCCAGGTTTTTCTTAAATCACTTACTTTGAAAGGAACTGCACCAGTGCCCAGACTCCACCGTACATTAACCCCTTTATTAGCCAGGAGTCAATGTCAAGATCAGCTATGAATCCCACCAACCAAATCACCAAAAACGGAGTCCCCAGCATCACCTTCTGACGAAATTCCTATTAATAAAAACAAACAAATTATAACTCCACCATCGAAAGCATCTACAGAAGGTACTGCCTCAAGAAGGCGGCATCTATCCTCAAGGATCCCCACCATCCAGGTCATGCCCTCTTCTTGCTGCTACCATCGGGCAGGAGGTACAGAAGCCTGAAGTCCCGCACCACCAGGTTCAGGAACAGCTACTTCCCTTCAACTATCAGGTTCTTGAACCGACCTGCACAACCCTAACCCCACCTCAGCGACGGAACACTACGCACCACCTCTTGCACTGCCGTGGACTTGTCTCTGATTGTGTTTTTGCACAGTCTTTTTCTTCACTGTATTGTATAATTTATGTTTTGTGTTGTTTGAATCTACACGCCTGTGATGCTGCTGCCAGCAAGTTTTTCATTGTACCTGTACTTCACTCTATTAGTGTACATTACAATAAACTCGACTTGACTTGATTATTCAACTCCCCAAACATGGAAAATTTTCTCCCCAAAAATGGAGCGGGCAGAGGCTGAGGAAAGACCTGACAGGGGTTTAAAAATTATGAGAGGCATCGATAGAAATATAGCCAGTATCTTTTTCCCAGGGTCAATATGTCTAATTCTCCAGGTGAGAGGGGGAAAGTTCAAAGATGCTCTTAGATAGGCACATGAATATGCAGAGAATAGAGGGCCATGGACCATGTGCAGGCAGAAGGGATTATTGTAATTAGTGATCATTAACTTAAATTAGTTCAGCACAACATGCTGGGCCTGTTCCTGTGCTGTACTGTTCTATGTTCGAAGATGAGTTCCAAATTTAGGTAAGCCAATTTTTTTTTTCTCATTTTCAGCACAGCAATGCGCATTGAATTAGAGAACTCAAGACTCCAACTGAAAGAGTTCACGCTGACAGATGCACTGTGTTCCAAGGATATTGAATTTAAACCAGAGACTAACATTTTAATTCCAATTCCAGTATGAGCCACTGAAAACATTATCAGCTCACCTGAAAAATGTCCAGTTTACAATTCAACAGTCTCCCTTGTAATGGAAGTTAACTAACCTTGAGGCTAATCGTGTCACTCTACGGTGTAAATAAAACTTACACGCATTTCTGGATTACACCAAGGTTATTTTGAACGACTGAAGCTTTTCCTAATCACTCCAAAAACTTAATTGCTGAATTTTGCAAATGTTTATTAGCATGCAGCTAGACAAGCCATGAAATTAAGAGCATTTTTACATGCTTACTTTTTCATAAAGCAATTATTTTTTAAAAAATATTCCCAGAAAGGTGTCAGATAGTATCCCCAGTCCCTAACTGAGCTCAACCTGAACAGTGGCAGGATCTCAACGATAGGTCTTCCTCATAAGATGTTAAAGCATATTTCTCACATACAGAACCCCCACAGGGTACTAACGTCCGACTTGTATACAGCCCGTCCATACAATCGGGCATTTGAGAGACAGGCGGGATGGATTTGCTGGCTGCTGCAGGCATCTATTGCCACCTGGGAACTCAGTTCGCAGCCGCATTTCTGACGAATGAACTGTCCAGGTTACGAACAGTTCACAGGACGAAACTCTGCCGTAACCTGGGGAGGACCTGTATTTCCTTACAAAACAAAAGGAAGCCATTTGGCCCATTAAGGCATTTGGCCCATTCAGGCAATGCCATTCCCCCACTTATTTCCCTGTAACCTATTCTCTCTCTCACCCTGATTCACCTATCACCCGTCTACACTGGGGCTACTTTGCAGCAACCAATTCTCCTACCAACTCCACACATCTTTGGGATGCAGGAGGAATCTGGAACACCCAGGGAGAAGTAATGCAAAGGGAGAATGTACAACTTCCACACAGTCAGCTACTTTTACTTGCATTTATAAACCAGGGTCCATGTTGAAAAAAAAACACTGCACCAGTTGAACATAGAACAGCACAGCACAGACCCTTTAGCCCACAATGTTGTGCCGACCTACATAAACTTACTCCATGGTCAATCTAACCCTTCCCTCCAACACAACCCATAACTCTCCATCCCCTCAATCTTATACACCTCTATCAAGTCACCTCTCATCCTCTGTGGCTCCAAAGAGAAAAGCCCTAGCTCGCTCAACCTATCCTCATAAGACATGTTCTCTAATCCAGGCAGCATACTGGTAAATCTCCTCTGCACCCTCCCTAAAGCTTCCACATCCTTCCTATAATGAGGCGACCAGAACTGAACACAATACTCCAAGTGTGGTCTAACCAGAGTTGTATAGAGCTGCGACATTACTTTGCAGCTCTTGAACTCAATCCCCCGACTAATGAAGACCAGCACACCATACACCTTCTTAACCATCCTATCAACTTGCGCGGCAACTTTGAGGGATCTATGGACTTGGACCCCAAGATCTCTCAGTTCCTCCACACTGCTAAGAATCCTGCCATTAACCTCGTACTCTGCCTTCGTTCAATCTTCCAAAGTGCATCACTTCACACTTGTCCAGATTGAACTCCATCTGCCATTTCTCTGCCCAACTCTGCACCCTGTCTATATCCCATTGTAACCTATGACAACCTTCTACACTATCCATAACCCCTCCAACCTTCGTGTCATCTGCAAACTTACTAACCCATCCCTCCACTTCCTCATCCAAGTCATTTATAAAAATCAAAAAGAGCAGGGGTCCCAGAACAGATCTGTGCAGAACACCGACCTCCAGGCAGAATACTCTCCAGCTACTATCACCTTTTGCCTTCTGTGGGCAAGCCAATTCTGAATCCATGCAATCAAGTCTCCATACTGAAGCAAAGTATTCATTAAGGTCCTCCCCTACCTCCTCCACCTCCAGGCATGTTTCCCCCTTTATCCCTGAGCGGTCCTCCCATCACTCTAGACATCCTCCTGTTGTTCAGGAACATGGAGAACGCCTTGGGATTTTCCTTAATTCTACTCACCAAGGCCTTCTCATGTCCCCTTCTAGCTCTCCCAAGTCCCTTCTCAAGCTCCTTCCTGGCTACCTTCTAATTCTCATGAGTCTTGCCTGACTTTTGCTTCCTAAACCTTAAGTATGCTTCCTTCTTCCTCTTGACTGAATGTTTTACCTCTCTTGTCAACCATAGTTCCTGTACCCTGCCATCCTTTCCCTGTCTCAGTGGGACAAACCTATCCAGAACCCCATGCAAGTGTTCCTTAAGAAGCCTCCACATTTCTGCTGTGCATTTCCAAGAACATCTGTTCCCAATTTATGCTCCCAAGTTACTGGCTAATACCATCGTAATCAGCCCTCCCCCAATTAAAAACTTTCTCATAGTGTCTGCTCCTATCCTTGTCCATGGCTACGCTAAAGGTCAAGGAGTTGTGGTCACCATCTCCGAAATACTCACCCACTGAGGGGTCTGTCACCTGACCAGGTTCATTGCTGGTACTAGATCCAGTACGGCCTCTCCTCTAGTCAGCCTGTCCACATACTGTGTCAGGAATCCTTCCTGGACACACCTAACAAATTCTGCCCCATCTAAACCTTTTGCACGAAGGAGGTGCCAATCAATATTAGGGAAGTTGAAGTCTCCCATGACAACAATCCTGCTATTTTGCACCTTTCCAAAAACTGCCTACTTACCTGCTCCTCAGTGTCCCGGTGGCTATTGGGGGGGTTTATAGAATACTCCCAATAGAGTGATTGCTCCCTTCCCCTTTCTGACTTCTACCCACACTGACTCGGTAGACGATCCCTAAACGACGTCCTCCCTTTCTGCAGCTGTGATACTATCCCTGATTATCAAAGCCACCATCCCCCCCAAGTCTTTTACCCCCACCCCCCTCCATATCCCTTTTGAAACATCTAAACCCCGGAACATCAAACAGCCAATCCTGCCCTTGTGACAGCCAGAACTCTGTAATGGCCACAACTTTGTAATTCCACGTACTGATTCATGCTCTAGGTTCACCACCCTTATTCCTAATAATTCTCGCATTAAACACATTTCAACCCATCCAACTGACTGCATTTATGCCCTATCCACTGCCTATCCTTCCTCACTGTCTCTCTGCACAACGCATCTAACTCTACACCAACTGCTCCATCATCTGACCTAACAGTCCGGTTCCCATCCCCCTGCTAACCTAGTTAAAACCCTCACCAGCAGCTCCAGCAAACCCGCCCGTAAGGACATTGGTCCCTGTCAAGTTCATGTGTAACCCATCCCTTTTGTACAGGTCATACCTTCACCAGAAGAGATCCCAATGATCAACAAATCTGAAACCCTGCCCTCTGCACCAACTCCTCAGCCACGCATTCGTTTGCCATACCTTCCTATTCTTACCCTCACTGGTGTGCGACACAGGCAGCAATCCAGAGATTACTACCCTTGAGGTCCTGCTTTTTAGCTTCCTTCCTGACTCCCTATATTCACTGTTCAGGTTGAAAGCTGGGAAGTGCTCTTGGCAATGGTTATGCATCAAGCAACACCACTAAAGCAAACTAATTTGCTGCTGCACTTTCCTGTTGCAAAGTCCTTACTTTACTGTGGTCATGAATGACTCACCTTGTCTGCTTTCAGCCTCTTTAGGAACGAAGGGCTATCAAAGCCTTTTGCCTGCCTGGCTTCTTGTAAATGACTAATCATCCAAACATTCTTCCGCTGTTTAGCAAGATCTAATGGAGTTTCACCCTATGAAGAGAGAAATTTAATGCAGTGGCAAGTACCAGGGCTTCCATTAAACCTGATTCCTTTTGAAAACATTTGCATTAAATGAGTAATTAATATGAAGTATATTAACCACAATTAACTGTAAACATTTTAACCTAAAATGGTTCATCAAAAAACACTCCAGTTAGTCTGCAAAATGTTGTTCCTCACTCTCCCTCCTCACAGTTCTTCTGAGAGTGACATTAAGTATTGGTATTGGCTTATTATAGTCACTGTACTGAGGTACAGTGAAAAACTTGTCTTGCATACCGTTCGTACAGATCAATTCACAGTGCATTGAGGTAGTACAGGGTAAAAACAATAACAGAATACAGAGTAAAGTGTCACAAGCTACAGGGAAGTGCACTGCAGGTGGACAATAAAGTGCAAGGTCAAACAAGGTAGATTGTGAGGTCAAGAGTCCATCTCATCGTATAAGGAAACTGTTCAATATCACTGTGGGACAGAAGCTGTCCTTGAGCCTGGTGGTACGTGCCCTCAGGCTCCTGTATCTTCTGCCTGGGGAGAGGAGAGGAGAGAGAATGACCTGGGTGGGTGGGTTCTTTGATTATGCTGGCTGCTTCACCAAGGCATCGAGAGGTTTAGACATCCATGGAGGGGAGGCTGGTTTCCGTGATGTGCTGGGCTGTGTCCATACCTGTCTGCAGTTTCTTGCGGTCCTGGGCAGAGCAGTTGCCATACCAAGCCATGATGCACCCAGATAGGATGCTTTCTATGGTGTATCGATAAAAATTGGTGAGTGTCAAAGGGGACATGCCAAATTTCTTTAGCCTCCTAAGGAAGTAGAGGCGCTGGTGAGCTTTCTTGGCCATGGCATCTTCGTGGTTGGACCAGGACGTCCTGTCAGCTCTCAGGTCAACCCAAGATGCTAGTGGAGTCTTCACTAGTCTCTCAATCCCTCAATCTGCATCAATGAAACATTGGTCTTCGTCATGGTACAGTATCTGCATAACAAAGGTGGCTACTTCTGAAAGCAATGATTAGCTGTAAATGTCTGGGACATCCTCAGGGTGAAATAGGATTTATATGTGTTAAATGCAAATCCTTTCTGAGCATGAAAGACCTTCATACTTAAATGACAGATATAATTTTTTGCACAAATGAATTTGCACAGCACGGAAACCAGCCTCCCCTCCATGGACTCTGTCTACACTTCTCGCTGCCTCAGTAAAGCAGCCAACATAATCAAAGCCACCACACACCCCAGATATTCTCTCTTCTCCCTCCTCCCACCACTCTCTGTGTAAAAATCTTACCCCTGACATCCCCCTTATATCTTCCTCCAATCACCTTAAAATTATGTCCCCTCCTGTTAGCCATTGTCGCCCTGGGGAAAATGTTTCTGACTGTCCACTCGATCTATGCCTCTGATCATCTTGTACACCTCTATCAGGTCACCTTTCAACCTCCTCCTCTCCAAAGAGAAAAGCCCTAGCTCACTCAGCCTATCCTCATAAAACATGGTCTCCAATCCAGGCAGCATCTTGGTAAATCTCCTCTGCACCCTCTCTAAAGCTTCCACATCCTTCCTATAATGAGGCGACCAGAACTGTGGTCTAACTAGAGTTCTATAGAGCTGCAACATCACCTCGCGGTTCTTGAACTCAATACCCCCGACTAATGAAGGCCAACACACCATACGCTTTCTTAACAATCCTATCGACTTGCGTGGCAACCTTGAGGGATCTATGGATGTGGACTCCAAGATCCCTCTGTTCCTCCACATTGTTAAGAGTCCTGCCATTAACCTTGTATTCTGCCTTCAAATTCAATCTCTTGACCTCACAATCTACCTCGTTATAGCCTTGCACCTTGTTGTCTACCTGCAATGCACTCTCTCTGTATTGAGACACTTTATTCTGCATTCTGTTATTGTTTTTATTTTGTACTAACCTCAATGCACTGTTGGAATGAATTCATCTGCGTGGACGGTATGTAAGACAAGTTTTTCACTGTTACTCGGTACATGTGACGATAATAAACCAATTTATCAAATGTTATCAATTTTCACTTTGACTGTGAAATGCCTGCCGCCTAAGAAACTATTGTGAATTATTTTCAAACATTATTTTAATGACTAAAATTTTTTAAAAAATCATACCTTGATATTCTGAGAGTCCACGTTAGCTCCAGCTTCTAGCAACAAACTGATCACCGTGGTGTTTCCTGCCAGCACTGCCCAGTGTAATGCTGTGTTCTTGTGGTACTTGTCCCCAAGATTCACTGACACATTAAACGTGAGCAGCAGTCTTGTAGGGTCCACGCTGAAACACAGAAACAACGATAATGTTGCTGGTTCATACAGTCTGGTTATCAACTCCAGCAAAATGAAACGAGGCAAATAAGTCTCTGGAAAGTGCATACCCATAATTACTCAATGAGGCTTTAGAGTCAGTTCTAATCGGGCTCACAAATTACGAAAGCCTTATAAACTCACTGATGGTGTAGAACACTTCAAAAAAAAAGTTGGAGCTCACTCTTGTACGATAAGATGGACTCTTGACCTCACAACCTACCTCACTACGACCTTGCATTTTGTTGTCTGCCTGCACTGTACTTTCTCTGTAACACTTTATTCTGCATTCTGTTATTGCTTTTCCCTTTGACTCTCTTTGTCTCTCAGCAACTTTTACAGATGCACCATAGAAAGCATCCTATCTGGATGTATCACAGCTTGGTACGGCAACTGCTCTGTCCAGGACCGCAAGAAACTGCAGAGAGTTGTGGACACAGCCCAGCGTGTCGGACACCAGCCTCCCCTCCTTGTCTTTACCTCTCGTTGTCTTGGTGAAGGAGTCAGCATAATCAAAGACCCCACCCACCCGGGTCACTCTCTCTTCTCTTCCATCGGGTAGAAGATACAGGAGCCTGAAGGCACGTACCACCAGACTTAAGGACAGCTTCTACCCCACTGTGATAAGATTATTAAACAGTTCCCTTATACAATGAGATGGACTATGACCTCACGATCTACCTTGTTGTGACCTTGCACTTTATTGCACTGCACTTTCTCTGTAGCTGTGACACTTTACTCTGTACTGTTATTGTTTTTACCTGTACTACCTCAACGCACTCTGTACTAACTCAATGTAACTGCACTGTGTAATGAATTGACCTGTATGATCAGTTTGTAAGACAAGCTTTTCACTGTACCTCGGTACAAGTGACAATAATAAACTAATACCAATACCTTGTATTACCTCGATGTACTGATGCGATGAAATGATCTGTATGGATGGCATGCAAAACAAAGTTTTTCACAGTACCTCTGTACATGTGACAATAATAAATCAATTTACCAATTTACTTTAGGCACAGAATATTCCATACTGCCTGCTGGGTCTTTCCCTACATAACATTTGCTTAAAAATAGTGATATGTTAAGAACAACTAGTGATATGTTAATACAACAGAAAATGATTAATAGATGAGAAACAAAGGACTGCAGATGCTGGAATCTAGATGAAAAACACGATGATGCTGAAGGAACTCAGCAGGCCAGGCAGCATCCATGGAGAAAAGCAGGCGGTCAACGTTTCGGGTCAGGACCCTTCTTCAGGACTGAAGATAGGAAAAGGGGAAGGCCAATATATAGGAGGGAAAAGCAGAGCAGTGATAGGTGGACAGAAGAGGGGAGGAAGGTGGGCACAAGGTGGCGATAGGTAGATGCAGGCGCGGGGGAGGAGGGGAGAGCAAATCCACTGGGGGTGAGTCATAGGTAAGGAGAGAAAGGGAAAAAAGGTTGTGGGGAAGGGGGGTGGGGATTACCTAAAGTGGGAGAATTCAATGTTCATGCTGTTAGGCTGCAAGGTTCCAAGACAGAAAATGAGGAGCTGTTCCCCCAGTTTGTGCTTGGAATTCTCCTGGCAGTGGAGGAGGCCGAGGACTGACATATCAGAGACAGTGTGGGAGGGGGAGTTGAAGTGACTGGCAACGGGGAGATGCAGATTAATAGATGGGTTAATTCTGTCAAGGGCATCTGGAAAAGGTTGAGGAAGGACAGACCTTACAACAAAAAGGAATTCAGTGGGTGGGATTTGTCGGCCAAGGCCAGCCTTTATTGCCTTGCCATTCTTGCCCCAACGTGGCAGTGACAGACCTTCCCCTGGAAATTTATTTGCCTGCACGGTGTTGGTGTTTCCAAGAGATGTAGAACAATTCCAAGATACCGTTCCAATATTGAAAGAAAACCAATACAAATTCAAGTCAGGGCAGTACAGATCTTGGAAGCGAGGGCATCTCCATGATACCCAAGCTGGTATATACAATGGGCAAAAAGTGAGAGATTGGGAGATTTCCCATTTCGGTGGGGAGCATCGGACATCACAGAGGTCTTCAGTGTTGCTGCTTAAATGGTAAGTATGCAGAAAGGCTCCAGAGTATATTGATCGGATTGAGTGAGTGGACAAAATGCATTGCTACTGTAGTATAAAGTGGATAAACATGACGTTATTCACTTTAGTGGAAAAAACACAAGCAGATTACCTGAACAGCAAGAGATTGGGAAAGGGGGAGGGGCGATGAGACCTGTGTGTCCTTGTGCACTGAACAATTAAGAGGCACATTGACCTTCATAGCAAGAGAATTGAGTACAGGTGCAGGGATGTCTCGCTGCAATTTTACAGGGCCTTGAAGAGACCAAACCTCAAGTGTCGTCAACAGTTTTGGTCTCTTGAGTTTTATCTGAGGATGTTTTGGAGGCAGTGCAGTGAAGGTTCACCAGACTGATTCCTGAGGTGGCAGGACTGGTGTATGAAGAGAGGTTGGATCCATTAAGCTTATATCTGTCGTGAGAGGGAATCTACAAAATTCTAATAGGACTAAACAGACTGAATGGAAAAAGGATGTTCCCAATGAAGGGGGAGTACAGAACCCAGGGTCACAGTCTAAGGATAAAGGGGTGAGCATGCAGGACTGAGATGTGGAGAAGTTTCTTCCAGTGAGTGGTGGACCTGTGGAACACTCTACCACAGAAATGAAGCCAAATTATTAATTATATTCAGGGAATTAGATCATGTGCTATGGGCGAAAGGGAGATGGGAAGAATACAGAAACAGGGAAGCGACCTTGAATGATCAGATTGAAATGGTGGATCAGGCTCAAAGAGCTGACAACCTTCTCCCGCTCCCATTCTCCATGTTTCTCTGAGGGATTTGAGGCTGTGGTTATCAAGAAGAATGTTAAATCCAGCAACAGATACGGTAACACTTCTGTATTGTTCAAAGATTTCAGTGATATTATAGAATCATCATGCTCCCAAGGATAAAAGCAAAGACTGGTGGACAATGTAATTCACATAATATTTCCATTTTTCTGTTTGGGCATTGGGTGAGGTGGGAATGAAATGCAAGAGAAGTGGATGCCTTATAAGACCAGTAAACTGAAGCTGACAGCTGGCTCTTTGTTAAAGCATAGACCAGATCAAGATGTGCTGGGTTACCTGATCTTGGTCACAGTAGCACCAGGAAACCCTAGACCAAAGAGGAGAATGTGGCAGAGAGCTTCCACTCCCCATTTTTTTGCAGTGATCCTTGCTGGAAACATACAAGCAGGAACATTGGATAAGGGCTGGATCTGGATCTGCTTCAGTCTCTATAAAATGCTTGTCAGCACCTACGTTTGCAATATGAAGAACAACCGCTTACACAGAGTGCATGGGCCTGTGTCTCACAACCCAGTGAGGAACTAATGCCTGCAGAGAAAGCAACAACTGTACAGAATAACGGAGATCTGCATGAAATCGTACAGCACAGATTAAGGCCATTGAGCCCATCAGTTGTGCCAGGTCTGAGTTCCTAACATGTCCCATTGCCCCTTTTCTCTTTCATCTCAGAACTTTTCCTTTACAATTCTAGTTTTGTTTAGGAAGTAGACGTTGCTGGCATATGTTGTCCATGCCTAAACCGAGGAGGCTGTTAAGAGTCAACACATTGGTGGATCTGGAGTCACATATAGATCAGATGGTAGAAAGATGACAGAATTCTTTTCCTGAAAGACATTGGCGACGTGGACGGGTTTTTAAAAAGAGATCCCAATAGTTTAATGGTTAAACTATTCCCCTTTAAAATCCACCACTAAATCTACTCTCACCACCTAGCCAGATGGGAAGTTAGTGGAAACATGTTGAATATTCTTCAAAATGGCCACAATATAAACTGCCCTTCAGTGAAGTGGAAGCCATTTAGGCAATAAATGGCAAGATACTTGAGAGCTGAAACCATTCTAACCTGTGTGTTCTATAAGCAGCCCACATCAATGGTGTCATCCCATTCTGGTCCATCATGTCCACATCCTGAAACAAATGGTCAAAAAAGGTTAAATCAAAACATTGGATTATTATTAGAAATATCAGTGGCTAGAATTTCCACTAACTTCCCGAAGTCTTCAGAAAAGTTTCTCAATTTAATCACGACTCAAGTAATTTGGATTCTCCCCAAGCTGATCATGAACATAGAAACATGGTAAAAGGAGATGTCTCAGCTGGTGATGAGATTCCAAGATTCCAAGATTCCGTTGCTCTTCTATCTGGTTTCGATTTGTATTGCACAAGCAGAATGTGGTCTCATTACTTCTACCAAAACATAACACTAAATTTCAACGGCATAAACAGTAACTTGTCATACACCCATCCTACAGGTTTATTGACCCTGTCTTGTCCTTTCTCCAAGTCTTCCTCAGCTTTACTTACACTGACCAGTCCTCAAATCTTATATCTCTACTTCCAGCTCCACACCATTTATGCAAGTAGTAAGCAGTGGTGCTCACAGCATTGATGCTCATTGAATACTGCTACCCACCTTCTGCTACATTCACCCCTGAAGTTGTTCTGCAGCAACCTGATCTGCTTTCTGCTACCAACCTTAACTCCCCATGCTTCAATCTGTACCATACTTCTATTATGCATTGGTTTATGTACATCTTCCCTCCTCTACTCTTTACTCTCTCTGTATAGAATTCAGTTAAGTTGGCCAAAATGACTATTTCTTGTTTTAAAAAAATCCGTGTTCTAAATTTTATTTATTTCTAGATATTTTTGCTGTTGCATCTTTCAAATAAAATTTATTTTATTTTACTTATTATTAATGTTAAGCTTACATTTGTATAGTTCACTGGACTTGCTCTCTTTTTCAAATTTAGGAAACACACCAACTTACCTACCAGTCCTTGACAGTGCTCCCATTTCAAATTGATTTTTATGTTTCATAATGTCGTGAAGCACTTGTGGCTACTTTGACATCATAAAATGCTACATACATAAAAATTGTTATATTCAACAGTATCTCTGCTCTCTTTTCTAGCCTCCTGTTATATACGTGTCTGCAATCCAGTCAAGCCAGGGATTTTACTTTGAAGTTTGATTTGCCTCATCTTTCTCAGTATGATTAGTCAATTATTATCTAACTTTTATAACTTAAGTGCCTTTATATCTTGTTTAACTTTCTTGTTAAGGTCCTGTGTTGCATGGGAAACGCTTTATACCTTTTCAATAGAGATCAAGTTGGTCACATGGCATCGCAAAGATGTCTGGCAGATGGCATTCAGTTACACAGAGATTTATCTGCAGTACGAGGCAGACTATTGTGAAAGGGGTTGCGTGCCAGCACAAGACTAAAATATTAAAATGCAATGAAGCAACCCTTACATTTCTATAGGTCCATTCATGATGTGTTAAATTACTTCACAGCCAATTAAATACTTCTGAAATATAGATGCACTTGTTTATCAAAAACATTGGAACCAATATGTGTGCAATGTGCTCCCATAGAGATTTAAAATGTTGATGTTCACTGAGGAGTAATTGTTGGCCAGGATAACGGGGATTACACCCCTGTGGGTATTTTACATACATGAAAAGGTGAAAGGGCCTCAAAGTCTCAGCAGAAAGACAGGATGCATTGAAGAGTCACATTAATCAAGTTAACCTACATGGAGGTTGCCAAGATCTATGTGAGAAGTGTACTCAATGTCACAATGTAAAGAGAAGTGCTTCAATGATGGGGCAGTATAACCTTAATTCTCTAGACTTTGGGAATTGGAAGCATGGATTCAATTTTCATTTAATGATCAAACTTCAGGGTGAGGAAAGGATTGGATACAGTGCAGCAGAGATGTTGGAATAAAATTGTGTATGATTTTTTTTTTAAATTCCATGAGGCGTAACATAAAACAGAACTTTGCACTGTGCCACGTGGCAGGATACACTGTAGACACACGTTCACAATTCAGTAATTACTCTTGAGTAACAACCCTGGCAGAAAATGGCCAATAATTTTACTGTTAGAAAGATACGAAAACTACTCCGTTAAAACTGAAGTACAACATTGCCTTCCAGTGGTTTCAGTGTACAATTTCTGTTTTCAGTTGGTAATGTTTAACTTTTCACTAATTTGCTTCTTGGAATTGGAACTGCCAAAATTGATTTGCTCCATTCTCTCCTTGATCCCAGAAGTTTGCTTTGTGTAATCCTAATGTCATGACCGCAGCCAAAAGGGATTGCAAAAACACCATTAATTCGATCTGCTTTTCTAAAGCCTGGCTGGAATAATGTGATCAGAGTTTTATAAGATCAGGCAACTATTGAGGGGTGCAAGTACTACTGAGGAGTACTTATATAACCGTCAAAAACTGACATGAACCATGCTAAGATCATTGTGATACAAATGATCCCAAGCTCTTCACACGACATTAATGTCACTACAGGTCCGCCCCAGCTTCTGAATGCCCAACCTATGCACAGCCCTTATGTACGAATGAGTGTTTAGGAGACCTAGAGAATGGATTTTCTGGCTGTTCTGGAGCTGCAGGCATCTTCTGCTGCAACAAAAAGCTGGAGGAACCTAGCGGCTCAGGCAGCATCTATGGAGGGAAATGGACAGTCGACGTTTTGGGTCGAGACCCTTCACCTATATGCAACTTGAGAGGGGAACCTATGACAGAGGGGTAGTGTTTCCATGTCATTGCTACCCCACCACAGATATTCCCTCTGTTTTCTCTACCCCTCTTGCTCTACAACTCTAAAAGCACACATTTGTTTTCTCTCTTTTCCAGTTCTGATGAACAGTCCTTGACCTGACACATACACTGTTTGTCAACCCAATGGATGCTACTTGACCTCTTCATTGCTTCCAGCAGCTCTTACTTTTGTTTCAGATTTCCAGCATCTGCATTTTTTGTTCTCCAATTTCTGCCCTTGTCCTTCTCAGTTGTATTAGTACACCAGTAGTGGAGGAATACATCACCCAATGTATCACGGGCACATCCCTCCCCACCAGCAGTAGAATCTACAGGAGGTGCTGCCTCAAGAAGACAACACCCATCAAAGATTCTCCACCATCCGGGCCATGCCATCTTCTCGCAGCTACCATCAGGCAGGAGGTACAGAAGCCTGAAGTCCCACACCACCAGGTTCAGGAACAGCTACTTCCCTTCAACCATTCGCTTCTTGAACCAACCTGCACAACCCAAATCACTACTTCAGTATAGCAACACTATGACCACTTTGCACAACAAAGCACTTTTTTTTCTTTTGTTCCAATTGTGTTCTTTCTTATATAATTTTGTATAATTTATATTTTTCTTACATCTCTAATGGTATGTGCCTGTGATGTAGCTGCAAGTAAGTTTTTCATTGCACCTGTACATACATGTACTTGTGCACATGACAATAAATTCGACTCGACTTGAAGTGAATTTTTAAGGTGCCGTTTCTCCCTGAAATGTTGAGTGCTCTGCAGCTCAGAGCAATGAATAAAAGTAGGCTGAAAAATTACCTGCCCTTTGGCGATCAGGTATGCAACAATGGACGTGTGCCCAAACTGAGCAGCCAGGTGAATACAACTACAGCCTTCTCCATCGATCAGTGAGGGTTCGGCTCCATACTTCATTAGATGTACAACCATGGACAAATGGCCCTGCCTGCAAGGAGCGCAATAGAATATTTTATATTAAGCACAATGAAGCTTTGTCAAGGAGTTGCCCATACATAATATTTCCTATTCCTCTATAAAATACTTGCCTTGATACCTGCCACTGTTGGTTAATTCAGAATTGCTGAAAATAGATGTGACAATAAAAAGTTATGCAGCTCCATATGGACTCCAGGGGTGAATTTAAAGGCTCATACTGCCAATTGCAGTTCCATTTAAGAAATAAAACATGGAAGATAATAAAAGGCTCTAAATAACTTCGGCTGTGGTAAGCAGATTATTTAAAGTCAAAATAAAATTGCAAATCTGCAATATAAACTTTACAAATTTCTAACAGGCCTCAAGATGAAAAACTTCCCTTTTGCAGTATAACTTGACCTTTTAAATTTAGGGAATTGTAGCCCATTGTGATATTAATAACACTAGTTATTAGGGCAATAGGAGGAAAAATCCTCACCAGATCTTAGGATGATAGGGGGAAGTTTGGCAGGGGAGGGGGTGGTCAGGGTGGGAACCAGGGATAGGGATGAGGGACACAGGGAAGCTAAGTGATAGTGGACAGAAGGGAAAATCTATATCTATATAGATTATAATCTATCATGGATATATATATATATATATATATATTTATACACACACATAAATTATAATCCATAATCTATATATCCATGTTATAATACAATGCAGCTTGATGAGCCAATAGACATTTCTCACTTTCATCATGTACAATTCTCCCTAACAAGTGGTGATCTTGTTAGTCTAAACAAGCACAGCTGTCTTTGGACATTTGGACAGAGGAGGTTTATGAACTGTTGCACAGGTCATGAACTCATTGGGTGGAAAAACTTATTTTTATTCATTCAAGGGATGTAGGCTTCGCAGGCTGAGCCAGCATTTAATTGCCCTTGAGAAGGTGGTGGCGAGCTGCCTTCTTGAACCGCTGCAGTTCTTGAGGTGTGGGTATTACTATTAGGGAGGGAGTTCCAGGATTTTGACCCAGCGACAGTAAAGGAATGGCAATACATGTCCAAGTCAGGATGGTGTGTGAATTGTCCTTCTAGCTGGTAGAGGTGTGGGTTTGGAAGGTGCTGTCTAAGGAGTCTTGGTGAGTTGCTGCAGTGCATCCTGTAGATGGTGCAAACTGCTGCAACTGTGCATCGGTGGTGGAGTGAGTGAATGGGTGTGGATGGGCTGCCTAGCAAATGAGCTGCAATGTCCAGTGTGGTGTTGAGCTTCTTGACTGATGTTGAAGCTGCACTCACCCAGGCAAGTGGAGAGTGTCCCATCACACTGCTGACTTGAGCCGTGTAGATGGTGGACAGGCTGTGGGGAGTTAGGGGGTGAGTTACTCGTTGCAGGATTCCCAGCCTCTGACCTGCTCTTGTAGCCACATTGTGTATATGGCTACTCCAGTTCAGTTTCTGGTCAATGGTATCCCCCAGGATATTGATAATGGGGGATTCAGTGATGGTAATGCCATTGGATGTCAGGGGGTGACGAGCAGGATTTTTTGTTGTTGGATATTTTCATTTCCCGGCACTTGTGTGGCACAAATGTTACTTGTCACCTGTCAGCCCAGGCCTGGATATTACCCAGGTCTTGTGCATTTGGATGTGGACTGCTTTGTTATCTGAGGAGTTGCGAATGGTGCTGAGCATTTGTGCAATCATCAGTGAACATCCTTACTTCTGACCTTACGATTGAAGGAAGGTCATTGATGAAATGATAGTTGGGCCTAGGACACTACCCTGAGGAACTTCTGTGAAGATGTCCTGGGGCTGAGGTGAAAACTTGAAACACAATTCATGTTGTTAAATCCCATTACAGCCAGATGGTATCTTATTAAAGCTACTTACAGATTTGTGACAATGGTTAATAAAATAAGGTCTCATTTTTACAACTTTCCAAATCAGGCAAAAGCTTACAAGTAAACTGCTATAAAAAAAGTATCTTTTAATTTGCCAAGAGTCTTTCTAAATCACAAAGAAATCCTCCATGGGGGTACAGTTATTTCCCATCCCTTAAACAATGGCTTAAATCCAATGATAGAAAGGAATTATCCCAATTTACTCAGAAAGGAATGATCCCAATTTACTCAGAAAAGAATTATCCCAATTTACTCACAGAGCGATTAGGAAGTGGAACTCAAATGTTGAAGCAAATAGAACACGAAAGAAAGGAGTGCAAGGAAATTCTGATAGTTTTAGATCAAACAACATGGGAGGATAATTTTGTGGACTAGGCTGGCTAAACCAAATGGCCTTATTTTTGTGTAACACATTGTATGCAAATCTTTAAATTTTTTTTTACTACATTCAATATTTCACCAAATTATACATCAGTTTCAGGCCAGGATTTAAAAAAAAATACAGTCCTTGGACTTGGGTTAGGTTTGGATTGGTTATGACCAGATTCTGGTTTTAATTTTACATGCATGTAAGCCTCTCAAACCAATCCTGGCAGTTTTCACTTTTATTGGTGCAGGGGTGTCATGGGCTATACTGTGGGCTCACTTCCAATAGCCCAGGATTCAGCTCTCTGAGGAAGTAGGAGACCATGTGAACCTTTACCTTGTTGCCCAGTGGAGAGGGGTAGAATTCAGGTCTCCTCCCAGTTGATCCACAATTGCACCCTTTGAAATGTAGTATCTGAAATAAATGTAAATAACAACTTCATCAGCAAGACTAGGCTGCAACGGAGAAACACTCATCCAAACATCTTTGACTCATCCAATTCATATGACATTTCAAGCTGAAACATATTAAAAATTGGTTAAATTGCTTTGGAATCACTTGAACAATTTTCAGCTGTGGAAGGTGATGCATTTTTCCCTTGATACCATACAGGAAGCTAATATGTGTACATCTTTAACCAGATGTTATCCTGCCAAACAATACAAAGAAAGATTTCTTAATATGGATCCTAGAAGCAGAACTGTCACTATAATTTTCAAAGATTAATAAACTAATTGCTCTCAGTGAGAAATATTGGAACATTTCATGACATACTCTGTGAAAGATGGACGTAGAAAGAGGCACGAAACTACTGGAAATAAAGAGTGCAAGTGTGCCATGGACACTGTCTCTCCTTCAATGAACATTAAGAGCTCATTTATTGGACGTATACAAAATCATGTGGGACACAGATAGGGTGAACACATATAGTCTTTTTCCAAGGGTTAGGCAGCTTAAAAACTAGAGGGCATACGTTTAAGTTGAGGTGAAAGATTTAAAAGGGACCTGAGGGGCAACTTCATGCAGAGGGTGGTGCGTATATGGAACAAACTGCCAGAGAAAGTGATTAAGGCAGGTACAATAACAACATTCAAAAAACATTTGGATAAGTACATGGATAGGAGGGGTTTAGAGGGATATGCGCCAAACACAGGGTCAACGGGAATAGCTTGGTAGGCTCCATGGTCAGCCTGGACAAGTTGGGCCAAAGGGCCTGTTTCTAAACTGTATTACCCTGTGACTTTGACAGATGCAAGATGACTGGTACGTTCACCTCTGATACAACAATCAAACACCACTGGCTGACACTGAATGGGCTCAGTTACAGGCCAGGCTCACAATAGGCTAATGGACAAACAAGACTGCGGTCCTACAAGTCTGGATGGATCTGATACGGGGTCCCAAAGTAAAAGGGATAGTCATTTTATCCACCGCGCTACTCTCGCCACAGGTTAATTCTTTTTCACATGTCCTGCCCATTCCAGGATATAAAATATCTGGAAAAGAAAGAATGGTTCAAAAAGGAGGTGATGAAATTGTTCTGGTGAAAATAAATGTTCTGGAGAGACATTGTAACATTAAAAATAAAATCAGTCTAATCCTAGAAGGAAAACTTTGCACACTGAAAAATTAAGTGTGGAGAAGATGAGTTAATTTTAAAATCAATGACCTAAATATAAAATAAACTGGAAAATCCAAAGCCTCCCGGAGACTAATCTCGCCACTGTAGTACATGGTGCCCTGTGGTTTTGTGCATCAGGGACTGCACGAGAGGAAGCATTCTTAACTTTGCTCATGTAAATAACCCAAAGCAAATAGAGAAATTGTAAAAAAAATACTGGATAGAGGTGTTTCAAACTTTTTCTGTGCTTTTTAAAATAAATTTTAAATCTAATCCTTTGACTGCATTATTTGGGATTGTTGGAGAAAAAGATATAGCTTTGGAGACTTCTGATCTACACATTTTGGTCTTTATTTCTCTTATAGCCAGGAGGGCTGTGTTGCTTAAATGGAAGGAAGTTACTCCGCCTACTCACGTTCAATGGTTATGGGATGTAATGTAATACTTAAATTTAGAGAAGATCCGTTGTTCAACTTCTGAATCTAACTTAGACTTTCAAACATTGTGGGAACTTTTTTTGAACTATTTTCAAAACCTTTGATCTGGTGGTTTAAAGTACGGATATTGGCTGTTAAGGGTTTTTCCTTGTCCTTTTATTTTAACTAAACAACTTCAGTCTTGGTAGTGGGTTTAGATTTTATTTTATAATAAAGTCATTCTAATTTATTCGTTATTAATTATCATTTTTGATTATTAACATAGGGCATTGTGATTTTAAGTATGATTTAACACAATGTATTTAATAATATTTTATTTTCTTTTTGATTCATGTACTCTGCATTTTCTTTGTGGAATTAATAAAAATATTGTAAAGAGAAATTGTGAACTTGGCACGGCTGACAAACAGCAGCCACGGAATGATTAACATGGTCTGGGATTCAGAAGTTCGACCGATCAGGAACCAAGTGAAGATCGAAATTGACCAATTTAAAAGAAACATGAAAGAACAGCTAATTCAAGTTGGTTATTCAGCTGCACTTAATTTCAGAGCAAGCAGAATGCCTTAGAAAAGACACAACATTCAGCACTCTCACACCAGGAAGCTGAGTCTAAAAAGCTTTGATCCTCAGCAGATTAACACATAAACTGCCTGAAAAAAAAACAAGACAACAAAATACAGCAGGGAGAAGTAGGAAATATAATCAGAGGGAGCTCTGGGAACAAAAGCACAATAGATAATAGCAAGAAATTATTCCTGCAATTCAATGTGCAGTCATACGATGGGGGTGAATCATAAAAGATGCCGACAGAAATAAATGAAAGGATGAACTCAGGATTTAAAGAATCTGAATAACTATTTGCTCTGAGTATTCAAAGGAAGGTATGAGCAACATGCTCCCCCGAAACACACATCCCTGGTAAAATTAAGGACTCTGACGTAACTGCAATGGATTTCTGAGACAAGTCGAAAGGGCTCAAAACTGATAATCTCTACAGATTGATGATTTGGTCATGAGAGAGAGGTTGGGAAAGAACCAATCTAATACCTCAGTTTAAAAAGAGAGAAAAAAGATCAGCAGCAGTGTCCCTTCAATCCTGTTTATGACAAGGTAAGTCAACTAAAGATGCAAATACAAAAGACTATCCATATGATAGCAATCCTAATTCCAATCAACTGGATTTAACAATCTTCAATTTACATACCATCTTTAGTGTACAATATGACTCATTGCACTTCACAGCAATGTAATTAGACAAACTGTAATACTCAGGCATGTATGGAAATAGAGGAGAAAGTAGGTACGACATAGATGAACTCTTGACCTCACAATCTCCCTCGCCTTGGCCCTTGCACCTTATTGTCTACCTGCACTGTACTCTGTAACACTATATTCTGTATTCGGTTATTGCTTTTTCCTTTGTACTACCTCGATGTACTTATGTTTTGAAATGATCTGCATGGATGGCATGCAAAACAAAGTTTTTCACTGCATCTCGGTACGTGTGGCAACAATAAACCAATTAAAGAGTTGATCAAAGATATAGGTTTTAAAATGCATTAAGAAGGCAGAGAAGCAGAGACTCAGGGAGGGAATTCCAGAGCCGAGGCTCTTAGCAGCTGAAAATATGGCCATTAATAGTAGAGCAATGATGAGCAAGAGGTCAAATTTGGAGGAGAACAAACATTAATGACTGACACAAATCACTAATATCGGGAGGGATGAAGACACAGGGGTCTGGAAAAAAAGACAAAGTTTTAAAATCAAAACATTAGATAACTGAAAGCCACTGCAACCCATCCTGGGGTCAAATAAGATCCAAGGTTATGAATAACCTGGTTTACAATGGAAAGATTCTGCTTGGCCAACTCCTTGGCATCTCAAGTGTATTTATAAATACTCTCAGAAGTCCAAGGAGTTACATGTTAAGCTGAAAGCAGTAAAGGTTATTAACTTATAGAAGGGTAGAAAATTGTTTCATTGGAACAGTTTCATTTGTTGTAGAATTGGAGGGTTGGGGATGCGAGATTCTAACTGGGGCAGTTTGGATGCAAACACAATGAGAAATGGTCAGTGAAGATATTACCAAACTTGTACAGCCAGAAGAGTGTGAGAAATGGCTCAGAACAACGGGTAAGATGTGAAAAAGGATGAAATAACAGCCAATAAAGAATACAGACATATTTAAAATCTGTCACACTGGAAGACAAAACAACCAGTACACACAATCCATGAACTCTTTTGAAGCATTTAAGACATGTTCAAAATGATCTAAGAGTCTTGCTTGACTGGGATTTAAAAATGTCCAAACCCTGTACAGTAACAATCAGTTAAGGCAGTAAAGTGAACTATGTAACAAAGCAGTAAAAATACAAGGCAGAATCATAATCAAATTGCAAAATGCTCTGATCAGAGCTCAACTTGAACACCTTCCAGTTTTGCCCTACAAGACACAAGGCAGACATTCAAATTTATTGGGGATATGAGCCAAAGGGGCCAAGATAAAGAGAAGCTGGAGAAATTTTTAGCTTTGGAAGGAAAAACCCAACCAATTTTCATAATTGTAAATGGCACGGAAAGCAAAACTGCTTGAAAATAAACAGAGCTCACTTTTAAACCAGTGCTGGAGCAAATGAAGGACTAATATTAATTTTTCCTCACACACAATACAATTCCAAATAAACTATGGGAGTGAAAGCACTAGGATTATTTAGGAACCAAATGGATATGGTTATGCAGGTGTAAGATTTTACTTGGTGGACAAGCTGGGATGGAGAGGTATAGAAAGTCTTCATCTGTAATTATCTTGTAACTTAAAGAACCCACGTGGCACACATCTGGATGTGCCTGTTACTATGTGTTTATAAGTCACTAACAAGAGTTGAGCAAATTGACGTGCCTCATAATTTCACTTCTACAGCAGCACTTGGTCTTCACATCTCACTGAGTACCTGGTGGCAAAATACAAATAAAACTACAAGCCCCTGTCCAACTATTCTTGTGCTTTCAACAAACCAACTTATCACAATGTGACACTAGAGACTGCAGTTGCTGGAATCTGGAGCAAAAAAAAACAAACTGCTGGAGGAACTCAGCTGGTCAGGTAGCATCTGTGGAGGGAAATGGACTTGACTTTTCGGGTCAAGGCCCTTCACAATGTTAGACTGGAAAAAACGCACCCCATCTTTTTCATTTCAGCAACTAAATATACCACTTCTTAAATCTATTTAAGTTCATAGAATGGGCCTTTGGATTGTGTGGTTAAAAACATAATCAGAAATTGTTGTATATTTCTTAGCTTCTCAAGTATATAAGTAAATTTCTACAATAACCTTGAAACTATTCAATCCCTAAAACATGGTTATTATAGCATATAAAATCAGTGGCTATAGTTATTAAATAAACAATAGTCAGTCAAAGCCCAAGACTGTCCCACAAGTGTCCAAAAACTATACATATCACTATATGCCAATATATTTTCACACAGTCATATTTATATATGCCTTCTCTCACGTTAGCTGGGTAATGCAGGAATATCTAATCTGCTGTTTTATACCCATAACAACTTGTATTGCAACAACGTGATGAAAAGATTTCAAAAAGTTTCACAGCACTGTTAACCAACAAAATAGTACATGGAGATGTTGGAATGAATGAGAAATGCTTGATCAAAGAAGAAAGGCTTTAAGGAGCAACTTAAAGCAGTCGGCAGATGGAGAAATTTAGAGAAGGAATGCCAGTGTGAAGTGCAAAGACAGCTGAAGGTGCAGCCACTAATGATGGAGCAATTAAATTCTGACATGACCAAGAGGAGGAGGTTGGGAGCAGAGAGCCTTTGAAGCCATTAGAGTCTGCTCTGCCATTCAATATAATCGTGATTGATCATCTACCCGCACACCCCTTCCCATATTCCACGATTTTCAGTGTATCCAAACTACTTCTCAGCCTCTGTTCTGGACAGACTCTATACCCGGTTTAGCACATTAGAAGGCAAATGGATAACACATACTCAATGAACTCTTTTAAAACATAGAAAGCAGATTGAGAAAAGTATCCTCGAGTCTTAGTACACTCAGCTGAAAGTGTCCTAATGAAGCAGGGCCACATGTGTCAAGGCACATAACCAAACAAAACCCCCAAAATAATTCCAAGGCAAGTCTATTTCTAGCCATGGACTCCGGATAGATGATTCCCAGATTCACAATTCCAAGCGAAAAAAATTCTCATTACAGTCCTAAATCACTATTCCCTAATTCTAGACTTTCCAAGAATCATTGTCTCAGAGGAAGTTGATTTGGAGCAATGCTGGAGGTCAGAGAGCTGTATATATTGGTATTGGTTTATTATTGTCACTTGTACTGAGGTACAGGGAAAAACATGTCTTGCAAACTGATCGTACAGGTCAATTCAATGCACAGTGCAGTTACATTGGGTTAGTACAGAGTACATTGAGGTAGTACAGGTAAAAACAATAACAGTACAGAGTAAAGTTTCACAGCTACAGAGAAAGTGCAGTGCAATAAGGTGCAAGGTCACAACAAGGTAGATCGTGGAGTCATAGTCCATCTCATTGCATAAGGGAGCCGTTCAATAGTCTTATCACAGTGGGGTAGAAGCTGTCCTTAAGTCTGGTGGTACGTGCCCTCAGGCTCCTGTATCTTCTATCCGATGGAAGAGGAGAGAACAGAGAATGTCCCGGGTGGGTGGGGTCTTTGATTATGCTGGCTGCTTCACCAAGACAACGAGAGGTAAAGACAGAGTCCAAGGAGGGGAGGCTGGTGTCCGTGATGCACTGGGCTGTGTCCACAGCTCTCTGCAGTCCTGTGCAGAGCAGTCGACGTACCAAGCCGTGATACATCCAGATAGGATGCTTTCTATGGTGCATTGGTAAAAGTTGGTGAGAGTCAAAGGGGACAAACCAAATTTCTTTAGCCTCCTGAGGAGGAGTTAATGAAGTAGCAGGCTGTCCAAGGTAACATTGCCTGATTAAGTCTAGAAGGCGTGAATGAGGATTTCAGGAAAAAAGCCAAAAGCCTGATAAACATTTTATTCAACCAAAGCAATGTATTAAAAACAGTATTAAAAAAAAACCAAAGGTACAGCAGAAATATAGCAGCTGTATAAAACTCTGGTGAGATCACATTTGGAATATTTTGTGCAATTCTGGTCGCCACATACTGGAAGGCTAATGAAACTTTGGAGGGGGTGCAGAAGAGGTTCACCAGGATGTTGCAAGGATAAGAGAGCATTAGTTACAAGGAGAGGTAGAAACTTGGATTGTTTTCTCTAGAGCATCTGAGGCTGAGGGGACATCTCATAGAAGTTTATAATTATATAGTCAGTCTTTTTCCCCAGGGTAGAAATGTCAAATACTTGAGGGCAGAACTTTAGCGGTGAGAGGAGGAAAGTTTAGAGGAGATGTGTGGGGTAAGTTTTTTTTTTAAGCACAGAGTGCTGGATGCCTGGAATGTGATGCCAGGGCAGGTGGTGAAAGAAGAAACAATTGTGGCATTTAAGAGGCACTTAGACAAGCACATGCCCTCTTCTCATTACTACCATCGGCGAGGAGGTACAGGAGCCTGAAGACCCACGCTCAACGATTCAGGAACAGCTTCTTCCCCTCTGCCATCAGATTCCTGAACTCTACCTCATTAGTCCTTTTTTTGCTCTATTTATTTTTGTAATTGATAGTAATTTTATGTCTTTGCAAAACAACAAACCATGTCATACGTCAGTGATAATAAACCTGATTCTGATTCTTCTGATTCTGGTTCATGCAGAAATGGAGGGATGCGGATCATGTGCAGGCAGATAGGTTTAGTTTAATTTGGCATCACGGTTGGCACAGACACTGTGGGCTGGAGGGCCTGTTCCTGTGCTGTACTGCTCTACGATCTAAAAAAAAACAGAAAATGCTGGGATCATCAGCCCTGCCTTTAACTACCACAGTAACAATATTTCCTGCACTTCCTTTGCCCTTTCCAAGAGCTTGGCAAATACTTCTTTTCCCCCTAAACAAACATCCCTCCTTTGAAAGGTTCCATCATTAAAGTGCCTACAACAGCTATAAAAAGAACAGTTCTGCTGCTACAAAGCAATAAAGCAAGCTATCCTGTAAGCTCAGACAAGCGGCTAATTCAGTGGTAAGCTGTCTGTCTCCCTTTACCTTCAAACACTATCTACTGGAAATCAGTGGTAACTTAGATACCGAAAACATATCCAACTGAGCAAGCGGAGTACATTCTGTACCACCTATGCACTTCAGAGTACAATTCCAATACATCCAATTGGACTAGTATAGTTTGATTTAGATACTTAAGAGTAGATCTTTTTCATTTTAGTTTATGTACAACATGAATTAAATGCAAGCTTCCTCTGCTTCTACACAGAGCTTGCACATTCTCAGGGAATCACCTGCACTCTGCAACAGTGACTCCACCAGTTATCCTTGTACACACTAATTCAAAACAATAGTTAGTCAATATTAGTATAACAAAGTGACTGCATCAGAACATCATCTCCAATGAATTGGAAAGATCTGTATTAGGGTATTAAATTTTGTACTGAGTACTAAAACGATATTATAATTTCATTCCGGCTAACACAAGGGAAGTAGAGCTGCTGCCTCACAGCTCCAGTGACCAGGTTCAATCCTGACTCCAGTGCTGTCCACATGGAGTTGGCATGTTCTCCATGACTGAATGGGTTTCCTCCCATACTCCAAAGACATGCGAGTTGGTAGACTGGTAAATTATTCTTAGTGTGTAGGTGGGTGGTGGTATCTGGGGGGGGGAGGTGGTTGAAGGGAATGGGGAGAATAAAATGTGTAGGGTTGGTGTAAATGGATGCTTGATGGTCTCTGTTGACTCAGTGGGTGAAGGGCCTGTTTCTGTACTGGAGAATTCTATGGCTTTCAGTCCCTGACTTTTGAACAGTCATATTTCAGAAGAATATCACTTTGTAACAGAAATTTCTTTCAGAAAGCTCACCACAAAAATCATCAGCTGTGTATTCCACAGCAAGTGACTGACCTTCTGACTCCCTGAGGCTTTTCTACCAACCATAGAACCATACAGCACAAAACAGGCCCTTCGGCCCACCATGTTGTGCCGTCCATCAAACCACCCTCACACTACCTAACCCCTTCCTCCCGCATATCCCCCCCATCCCACACTCCTCCATATGCCTATCCAACAAGCTCTTGAACCTGTCCAATGTATCTGCCTCCACCACCACCCCAGGCAGTGCATTCCATGCGCCAACCACTCTCTGGGTGAAAAACCTCCCCGACATCTCCCCTGAACCTCCCACCCGTAACCTTAAAGCCATGCCCTCTCGTCTTGAGCACTGGTGCCCTGGGAAGGAGGCGCTGACTGTCTACTCTATCTATTCCTCTCAATATACCTCTGAACCAACAGTTCAGCAAAGTCAGGAGTATGATGCAAATCATTCCACTTGCCTGTGTAAGTGCAATTTCAACAACACTCAAGTACCTGACAAGTAGGACTCGGACTTCATTCCCTTTTCCACCACTGCACCAAGGCTGCAGTGAGTACCATCAACAAGATGCACTGCAGCAACACTTGAGATTTCTTCCACATATCCTCAACACCCCTATCCACTCTCAATTAGTGTGCACTGGAACAGTTTTATCTGCAAATTACCATCCAAATCACACAACTCTCACTTCAAAGATAAAGGCAAATTCCTAATCAGCACTGGGTCCAAATCATGGGGCTCCCTAACTAGCAGCACTAGTGTAGGGTACCTTTATCATATAGGACTGCACAGGTACAACAATGTAGGTCACCACTACCTATTTCAAAGGAATTAGGGATAGAGAATAAATCCCTTGCCAGTACGGACAACATAAGAGTTTTACTAATTCATTCAATAGATAGCAAGTAGTACATCTTGTTCAATATTAAAAGTGATCCCTTGATTGAGAATGATTACTACCATAGATTTACTGCTGGGTCAGAAAACTATAATCTTTGAACCTGCCTGCAGGAAGGATGGATATTTCATTGTGCATCAGGTGTCTGCAGGCAGGGGTTTCTTTCCTTGTTTCTTTTCGACTTTGAGAGCAGTTGTGCTTCTCCGTGAAGTGGTCACTGCCTGATAGAGGACGTGGCGCTATTAAGGCTGAACAGTATTTTGCTTCTCCCGGTTTAGGACGTCTACACTTGTTTTCCTGAGGTACACTTACAGCATTCCCTTGTAGCATTTCTTCCTACCATTATTGGTTCTCTGACCACAGATGAGATGGACGTAGATAGCATTCACACAAAGTCCAATCCAGTGGTGCTGTTGCACAAGAATTATTGCCTCATTGCTGATGACATTGGCTTCGGTGAGGACGCTGGTATTAGACTGGTGATCTTTCCATTTGCTGCGTGGGATCTTTCAGACGCAACAACTGTAAGCTAAATAGCTTAAAGTTAATCTGTTAAATGAATGGTCTGTGCTTGTTGTTCAATCCAGCTGGGTGGCACTTGTGTCTGTAACTTTACCAGTGGAAGCATTGCTTGGAAGAGAAGAGCGTGAGAGAATTCCAGCAGGACTCCCTTTGGCCTCCAATGACTCTTGCCAGAAAATGGCCAAGTGCAGTTTAAGTGAAGGTGTTCCTGGCGGACCAGCTTATTTCCTTGCTGCCTCAACTTGCGCATGAAGAGTGAAGCTGCATTGTTAACTGTTTCTCTCTCTGCAGATGCTGCCCAACCTGCTGAGCATTTCCACCATTTTCTGTTTATATTTCAGATTTCCAGCGTCTCCGGTCTTTTTTTGATTTTTCAGTGACTGGCACTGTGAGAACATGCCGATTCAGCAATTTCTGACACTTCTGAAGCTGAGATTTTCCTGCGCTCTTTTGCTGATCCCAAAGCTGCGGTAATGACTGTTGTATAGTAGTCACAGTAGCAACCTAACAGTAGAAAATGCTGGAATTCTCTGCCACTTCCAGGAATGAGTTTCTGCTTTTCTTTCAAGTAGGATCAGCACTTGACTCCTTTCTCATTCTTTATTTAACAATGCTCCTCGGAAACAGAGTGGGAGGTTCTTGTGACATTAAAGTTGGCATATAAATGAAAGTTACTGTGTTCATCGAAACATCCATCTGGCTCATTCCCCAGTATTGTTGATAATTAACAGGTAAAGGAACTTCATTCGATACTGTACATGAATCTGCTCATGGAAGTCCTGCAATATTGATACACTTTTCTGTAAATCACATCAGGGTGTTTTCTCAGAATAAAGGTGGTTGCTAAATGAGAAAGACAGTTGACTTCTATCCAGCTGGCACAAATTACACATTGTATTGCAAATTCAGCTTTCCCCAAACATTCTATGCTTGCAGGATGACAAATTGCAATTAATTTGAAAATTACCAATGGTCTGAAACATGCCCAGAAATATTGATGGTTCCACAACAAACTGCCAGCATTTACCTCCCATAAGCAGCAGGTAGCAAAGGACAGAAGTTTGAGCATCTTAGCCAAGCTCTATCAGCAACTACAGGACTGTGCTCCTGTGCACATGGAGTCCAGCATTTGTAGTCTGCTGCACATGTAGCCCAGCAGAGAAGAGTGCAATAATTTCTCGGCAGCTACACCAGCAGATCTGCTCACTGAGTATGTACCACAAGTTGCAAACCCATTTATTTGAAGGGAGAAAAGTGGTCAAGAAGGATTATTTGTAATATATATTAATGATTTGGATGAAAATGTGGGTGAGCTAATGAGCAAGTTTGCGGATGATGCGAAAGTTAGTGAAATTCTAGAAAGTGAGAACGATTTTCGCAAGGATACAGCAAGATACAGATCAGTTGGAAATATGGGCGGAGAAATGGCAGACGGAGTTTAATCCAGACAAGTATGAGGTGATGCAATTTGGGAGGTCATGTGCAAAAGAAAAGTATACAGTAAATGGCAGGACCCTTCGGAGCATTCATGTACAGAGGGATCTTGGGGTACAAGTCCATTGCTTGCTGAAAGTGGCAACACAAGTGGATAGGGTGGTAAAAAAGGCGTATGGCATGCTTGCCTTCTTCAGTCAGGACATTGAGTATGAAAGCTCGGACATCGAGTATGAAAGCTCGGACATCACGTTGCAGCTAAATAAAACTTTGGTTAGCCACATTTGGAGTACTGTGTGTAGTTCTGGTTGCCACACTATAGCAAGGATGTGGAGGCTTTGAAGAGGGTGCAAAAGAGGTTCACCAGGATGTTGCCTGGATTGGAGTGTATCAAATAAATGGGCTTGCAACTTGAGACACATATTCAGTGAGCAGATCTGGTGGTGTGGCTGCTGGTAAATTATTACACTGTTCTCCTCTGCTGGGTTACATGTGCAGCAGACTACAAATGAAATTTGGACAAACTTGGATTGTTTTGTCTGGTGTGTCGGAGGCTTAGGGGAGACCTGATAAAGGTATACAAAATTATGAGAGGCATAGATGGGGTAGACAATCAGTCTTTTTCCCAGGGTAGAAATGTCAAATATTAGAGGGTGTTGCTTTAAGTTGAGAGGGGAAAACTTAAAGGAGATTTGCGAGGCAAGTGTTTTGTCCCCTCCCCACCCCAACACAGAGCGTGGAGAATGCCAGGGGAGGTGGTAGAAGCAGAAATGATAGCAATGTTTAAGAGGCATTTAGACAGACACACGACCAGGCAGGGGACAGAGGGATATAGAACATATGCAGACATATGGGCTTAGTTCAGATTGTCATCGTGGCCAGCACAGGCATCGTGGGCGAAGGGCCTGTTCTTGTGCTGTACTGTTCCATGTTCCAAAGGCAAGTATTGAGCAAGTTACAATCAAACAGAGATCTGCAAACACTCAGCATGTTAGGCAGCATCTGTGGAGAGATTATGGACCTGAAACATAAACTGTTCCTCCGCACATGCTTCATTTTTATTTTAGGTTTCCAATATCTGCAGTTTTATGCTTTTTAGTTATTTGCATTTTGTTGAAATTCAGCTAGCTTCAATCTCTTTAATTGAATATTTTAAATGATTTAATTCTCCCTAATACTTGCCCTTCTCCTTCACAGCTATCTCTCTCCTTTCAAATAAATGGGTTTGCAGTTCCTGGCACAGTTTCAGTGCGCAAATCTCTTGGCATAACTGCTGGGAAATGACTGACAGTCTGCACTCCGTGTGCAGCTAAGGCAGATGATTTGTGGGCATTGATAAGCACATGGGGTTATGATATTGCTGCTATCAAAGCAACATGGCTGGAAGATGAGAAATACTACATTGGAACATCCTGGGATATAGAATCTTCAGTCTTGATGGGGGGAAATGTCAGAGGTGGTGGCATTGCAATATTAATCAAGGAGTTCATGACTCTAGTAAGGTGATTCTTCAAATGACACTGTATAACCAGGGCTTAAAAACAAAAAGATGGTAATCACTTTGTTTGTCCTGCAAAAGGACAGCAGAAGTTAGATTAGAGATATTGGCAAACTACGGAGATGCATAAAAATAATTGTTTAATAGTAGCCAGGGGATTTCAATTTCCCCATTATTAGTTGGGATCATCTTGGTGTGAAAGGGTTAGAAAGAGTGGAATTCTTAAAGTGTGTCCAAGAGAGCTTTTGAGCCAGTTCATAGATAATCCTGCTAGATGAGGGGCAGTACCAGACAATCTTTGGAAACATAGCCAGGCAAGTAGGAGTGTCAGTGGGACAGCATTTCAGAGATGGGGACCATAACTCCAAGCTTCAAACTTGTTATGGAGAAGGACAAGGATGGAGGGGAAATTACAGTTGGGAATTAGGAGGATGAAGAGGAGCACAAAATAGTACCGACAGGCAGGATTAAGGTGAAATGCTTTGCGATTTTTTAAATATATCAAGGGCGAGTGGGTAACAAAAGTATAGTGCCCATTAAGGACCAGAGTGCCAGAGTGACAATCTTTGTGTAGAGCTGGATGATGTAACTGAGATCTGAGATGAATACTTCCCATCTGTGTTCACTGTGGAGGAGGACATTGGAACTGGAGAATTCAGGGAGGGGTTGAAGGAATTCTGGAACAAATTGGCTTTAAGGCTGGTAAATCCCCAGGGTCTGGTGAAATTTATCCCAGGTTGCAATGAGAGGAGATTGGGTGGGGCTCTAAAGTAATTTTCAAATCTTCACTAGCCGCAGCAAGATGGCTGGAGAACTGCAAACGTAGGACTAATTCAAGAAGGACAGCAGGGATAAGCCAGGTAACTACAGACCCTTGAGTCTAACATCAGTGGTTGGGAAGTTACTGGAAGAAGTTCTGAGGGACAGGATTAACCTGCACCGGAGAGGCAGGGATTGATCAGAGATAGGTAGCATAGTTTTGTAAAAGGGAGATTCTGGCTGACTAACTTGACTGAATTTTTCAAAGAGGTACCTAAGGTTAGAGCAGTTGATGTAGTCGACATGGACTTCACCAAGGCCTTTGACAAGGTCCCCATGTGGGAAAATGGTTCTAAAGGTAAGAGCACATGGAATCAAGGGCAATTTGGATTCAAACATGGCATGGTGACAGGAGGCTGAGGGTGATGTTTTTGGTGACTAGAATCCCATAATCAGTGGCATACCAGAAGGATCATTGCTAGGATCCTTACTGTCTGTTAAGAGTCAAAAAGTCAGAGACATACAGGACACAAACAGGTCCTTGGCCCATGATGTCCATGCTGATCTTCAACTACCAATCTATACAAATCCCACTCACCAGCACTTGGTCTGTACGCTTCCTTGCCTTGGCGATTCAAGTACATGTCAAGTAGATACTTAAATGTTGTGATAGTCTCTGCCTCCATCATCCACTCAGGCAGTGCATTCCAGATTCCAACCACCCTTTGGGTGAAAAAGTTCTTCCTTACATCCCCTCTAAACTTCTTACCCCTTATTATGCCCTCTAGTCTTAGATAGTTTTACCTCAGTTACAGCAATAAGTTTCCAACTATCTACCCTGTTTCTGGCTCTCATAAAAAGGACCTGATGGAGAAGCTTTTCATACAGAGGGCAGTGGGTATATGGAACGAGCTGCCAGAGGAAGTGGTAGAGGCGGGTACAATTACAACGTTTAAAAGACAGTTGGACAGGTTCAGAGATAGGAAAGGTTAGAGGGATATGGAGTAAATGCAGGCAAATGGAACTAGCTCAGTAAAACACTTTGGATGCATGGATATGTTGGGCCAAAGAGCCTGTTTCCATGCTGTATAACTCCATGATTCCAACTTCTGCTGTGACATGTAAACCTATACGATTGTCAATATTCTGCTATAAGTAATTGGATAATCTATGAATCAGTTCCTTCTATTTCCAGCTACTATATAATCTGTGAACCCAAGACTGCAATTAATAATGAGGCAGAAATGGGCAGAGACTTGGCAAATTTTCACTTAAGCACACCAGATTCAGTGATGATGACCAAGATCCTCGGACCACAGGCATTCCATTAAAGCATAAGAAATACTTAAAGTGTCCATGCAATTTTCAGAAAGTAAACCAGAGCATGATCAAGCACTGGATTTGTTAACAGACAGGTTCTTAAGTTATTTATCAATTTGGTCATGACAGTTTCAAGCAGAGTCATAGAATTTAAAGACCTACCTGCTCAGATCAATTCTGTTATTGATAGCAGCCCAGTGAAGAAGCGTTACATTTTCTTTATCAGGTTGTCGTACATCATAACCTGCCTCCACAAGCTCTCGACAGCGGTCAAATATTCCATACCTAGAAAGGAAGGAAAATAACATTGCTCTACATGTCTATTCATTGTGTTTCTGTAAGCTCCCTGTTAATTCAGAAGTATCATTAATTTTCATCTTATTTCTCAGCACCTACATACAAATGACTGTGAAAATTCCATATTTTCAACTGCATTGTTTAAAATAGCTCTGACTCAGTCAGATGATGAAATTCCTGAGCTCAATCACTCAAAAGTATCGAGGTGACCCACTTGGTGGGTGAGGGGTCGGTTATAATTGGCCTCATAATACTTGAGCTCAAGTACGTGGCAGAAAGAGTTAAACGAAGGGTACTGGGGATTCCTGACTCCCATTTGTTATCCAAAGCCAATTGCTAGAAACTGCATGTATGTGGTCAGATCTGCCCTTTAGTGTTCCAAGCAGCCTCCTCCTCATTCCACCAACACTCAGAGCTTAAGCTCACTTACAAACACTTTGACTGATTATTGCGGGATTATGCAACCCACATTACTGTTCCCATGAATCATTCCACACGTCCACGACACAGAAAACTTTTCATAAATGAACAAGAGGTTGCCCTTATTAAATCTCACTACATGTACACATGGTCACTCAGAAAGTTACATAAAAATAGCAAAGAAACAGGCCACTCAGCCTAAATGGTGTGTTCCATGCCAGTAATTATGTTCCATGCCAGCCAACTCTCACCTCCTTTATCTCACCATGTCAACTGATCCTTCACACATTTCTCCAACTTGCAGTTACCCACCTTGCACTTAAATATTCTGCATGCTATTAGCTTCAAGGACTGGTCAGGCAGCTTAGGAGACTGAGAGGTAATCTTATAGAGGTGTACAAAATCATGAGGGGCATAGATAGGGTGAATGCACTCAATCTTTTTCCCAGGGTTAAAGAATCAGGAATTAGAGGGCAGAGGTTTAAGGTGAGAGGGGAAAGATTTATTAGAAACTTGAGGGGCAGTTTTTTTTTACACAGTGAGTGGTACATATGTGGAACGAGCTACCAGACGAAGTGGTTGAGGCAGATCAGAATCAGATTTATTATCACTGACATATGTCATGAAATTTGTTGTTCTGTGGCAGCAGTACAATGCAAGACATAAAGACATAAACATTACTATTTAAAAGACATTTTAAAAAATAGGTACAATAACATTTATAAAACATTTGGACAGGTACGTGGATAGGAAAGATTTAGAAGGATATGGGCCAAACACGGGCAAATGATTCTAGCTTGGATGGGCATCTTAGTCAGGATGGACCAGTTGGGTCTGTTTCCATACTGTGTGACTACCTGTGGTATTAAGTTCCACATTTTAACTACTCTCTGGGTTAATTAGTGACCGCCTTATATTTATTGTTCCTACTTTTGCAACCTTTCTACATGGAAACACCTGCCCAGGAATTCATCCCTGGTTGGTGCTGCTACATTGTCGCATCAACAAGAATTTCAGAGGCGGAGTACAATGCACCAAAACACTCCATAGCACATACAGCTTTACCCAACAGGGATGACTTTCTCAGCATGTTTTCAAGCTTAATCATTCTTGTCTCCACTGGAAGCAAACTATTTTATGCAGTATATATGTGGCAGTGATAATGATACAGTGTAAAGGAGAGCAATAGGTGCAAGGGATCTTGCTTCCACCGAAGAATAAATGCTTAGAAAGCAAATAACTTGCATTTATTCACATACCACTGGGATTCTGACTCAGCAGCTTCTTAGTCAGAAGATGGTGGATATTTTGGAAAGGCTAAGACAAATTTTTTTTTTGCAAAGACAGAGTTCATAGTATGCAATAGAAACAAAACGGCAGCTACATATATCCAACCCCAATTAACTACTAAAAAAAAAATCGACCTGAAACGTTGATGATCCCTCTGCATCCACGGATGCTGCCTGACCTGCTGTTCCTCCAGCAGTTGTTTTCTTGCTAACTATTTAAAAAATTGGCCAAAGGTCTAACCATTACTTTGTTGAATCAATCAACATCTTATTTTCTCCAATTAAGTTACAACATAAACAATTTCAACAAACTTGCAAGTCTAAATTTACAATTTCTCATGTCCAACGTTTAAAAACCCAAAAGAAACCAGCAGTTGTTCAGTTTTACAATTAACCAAACTGAAGAAACTGCAGTAAATTTGAGAAACCAAAGAAACCTTGCATGATTGGTCCTGGTGCTGGTGATCCAACTTATTCTTTTCACTGATAAAAAGGTGAAGTCCTTCTCCAATTGAGACCAATCAAGTGGAACAAAATCCTTTCCCTAAAAGGAGACATTCTTATTCACATGCTGCCAAACTGGGTTAGAGCAGAGCATAGGCCATAAAAATGCCAATCCATAAATGGCATTTTTACATGACTTTGTTTTAACAAGTAGGTATGAACATGCAATGCCTCTGCTGCTTGACTAACAATCCAAGATTTGGACCAATAATCCAAAGGATGTGAGACCAGATTCCCTGATGAAAGATTGAAAATTCAACTTCAGTCTAAAAACTAAAAATACTGGCATCAAAAATATGGACTCTTGGCATCACAATCTACCTCATTATGGCCTTGCACCTTATTGTCTGCCTGCACTGCACTTTCTCTGTAGCTGTTACACCTTATTCTACATTCTGTATTGTTTTACCTTGTACTACATCAATGCACTGTGTAATGAATTGATCTGTATGAACGGTATGCAAGACAAATTTTTCACAGTACCAGCCAACAGCAGAATCAAAATCTAGCTGCACTCCCAGTTAACACATCACTTCTGTACTTGCTGATATTAATGGGTCCCTTTGAAGTAACATCGTTTTAAAAATTCCCCTTTCTCAAATCTTTAGATGGTTTCACACCTTTCGGTCATCTCCAATAAACCTTGGATATATCCACCTCTCTCAATTATTCATACCCAAAGTAATTGTTGTTCCATTGGCACCTGTGTTCATCTCCAAGCTCTGGAATTCTCTCCCTCAGCCTCTCCATATCTCTTTCCTTAATTAAGGCATTCCTTAAAAACTCACTTTGAGTAGCTTTCAGTTACTTGCCCTAATATCTTAGGTGTTTCAGTTATGATTTTGGAAAGGTTTTTGCAACATTAAAGGTGTATATAAATCAAAGTTGTTGTTGCTTGCCTTAAGCATTTTTGCTTTCATTTCATACATCAGCTGCAAGGACATTCTCAAACCAGAGCAATTTTCCAATGTTGCTTCAATTTTCTGGGTTTGCAACCTGACTCCAATCGAAACAATTATTTTTGGAACAAATTTGTTGCTGTGACACACCCAATTATATCACAATTATACCGAGCATCTTTCAGACTACTGAGCTTCAGAAACGTCACGAGCCAGGATAGAACTCCTTTGTCAGTCACGATTCCATTGTTCTCCCTGATCCTGCTAGAGTTTGCTGGCAAAGGGTTTATGCATTGCAAAGACGCAGGTAAACTAAAAACATCACAACACTTGCACATTATAACCTGGAGAGTTGTAATTTAAATCTAAACAAAACTGAAATAAAATGGCAAATAAAACAGCTTGCCACACTGATTGCCCAAAGTTCTTGAGGTCCAGTGGTACTTTAGAAAGACCTTAGAAGTACTCAGCTGGTCTGTGGGCAATAACTACACAGAGACTAGCTATCAATGGAGACAAAAGAGACTGCAGATGCTGGTATTTGGAGCAACACATGAAGCACTGGAGGAACTCAGCAGGTCAGGCAGCACCTATGGAGGGAAATGGACAACTGACATTTTGGGTCGACCCAAAACGTCAATTGTCCATTTCCCTCCATAGGTGCGGCCTGACCCGCTGAGTTCCTCCAGTGCTTTGCGTGTTGCTCACTGGTCATAAATGCTTATCACACTAAGTTTTAAAACAAAAAAGATGGGCCTTTGCATGGCAACACTTAAATGATTAATACCAAATTTTACAATTCATGTAAATCCTTCCATGCTACAATTTGAAACAATAGATTTGTACATGGAGATTTTACCCTCAAATGTTTAAATTATAACATAAATGGCTGTTGCCAGATGTAGTGACTACAAAATTGCTGGATTCTCATTAAAAACCCAACTGGTTCAGTAAAGTCCTTCAGTACAGAATCTTGTCATCTTTAACTAGTCTGGCTTATATTAGGCTGATGCCCTATATCAATCTGATCTGATGCCTAAATGCCTGTTGAACTGATCAAGTGAGGCACTCAGTGTATTCAACTAGAACAAAGAAATTTAACGGCATAGAGGGAAAACACCTGCACCACGCAGATGGTAAAGGTTCAGAAAGGCAACAAATTAGCTTCCTCAGATCATCCAGGGAAGAGCCACATCTGGAATTGAGTTAAGACCAGAGAGTGGGGAAGTGCAGTGTAATTGACAACATCCTAACTGAAGGACCCACATTTAACCCCTGCCCTGAATGGTGGGATGAAACTCTGTCTCATGACTGGAATTGTTCTTTTGAGCTTGGTTGGACTCACTCAAGGTCTGAGCAGGCACAGGTCAATGTTGTGTCACCTATTGTGGAATTATTGAAGTTGGTATCGGTTTATTATTGTCACTTGTACCGAGGTACAGTGAAAAACTTGTCTTGCATACCGATTGTACAGGTCAATTCATTACACAGTGCAGTTACATTGAGTTAGTACAGAGTGCATTGAGGTAGTACAGGTAAAAACAATAACAGTACAAAGTGTCACAGCTACAGAGAAAGCGCAGTGCAATAAGGTGCAAGGTCACAACAAGGTAGATCATGAGGTCATAGTCCATCTCATTGTATAAGGGAACCATTCAATAGTTTTATCACAGTGGGGTAGAAACTGTCCTTAAGTCTGGTGGTACGTGCCCTCAGGCTCCTGTATCTTCTACCCGATGGAAGAGGAGAGAGGAGAGGATGACCTGGGTGGGTGGGGTCTTTGATTATGCCGGCTGCTTCACCAAGACAACGAGGAGGGGAGGCTGGTGTCCGTGATGCGCTGGGCTGTGTCCACAACTCTCTGCGGTTTCTTGTGAACCTGGGCAGAGCAGTTGCCGTACCAAGCCGTGGTACATCCAGGTAGGATGCTTTCTATGGTGCATCGGTAAAAGTTGGAGAGAGTCATGGGGGACAAACCAAATTTCTTTAGCCTCCTGAGGAAGTAGAGGCAATAGTGAGCTTTCTTGGCCCTGGCATCTATGTGATTTGATGTGTAAGGTGCAGAAATCACTCGACCCACTGCATTCAGGATGGCCAAAGATTCAGCTATTTTGATTTCTCCCACTTCTCTGATCCCGACCCAGCCAGCACACAGTTAATGTGATGCGGGCTTCTACATCTGGAGGAGAGTGACAGGGGAAAGGAAGGCGGGAGGGCAGATGAGTTTCAGTCTGCATCTGGCATAGATACGTCTGACCTGATTTTACCTGAAGTATTCCATTCACCAGAGCAAAACAAAAATAATTTTCAACTTTGCTTCACAGTTCAGTGGGGTAAATAAATCAAATTGCTTGTATTCCTATAGAAATGTGCTTGGATTCAGATTGATTTAAAGAACCGGGTGATAAAAATAATTAAACCTGCCCTTCCCAAGGGCTTGTCTGAGAAATTTGCAAATTCTCCACAATTTCCAGCATTCACATCGACATTAAGCTGCTTAACTCTGCCCATCTGCTGCTTAAACCAGCCTGAGCCAGAGGACACCATTGTTAAATAATCCACAGCAAAATCTCCCCCAAATCTCCACATTTTTGCATTTTATCTATGTTGATTTCTTAAAACTCTGAATTCCATACCATTTTCAGTTTAGGATCTCTGAGTTTGCTAGCAGTAATGGTCCTTAAGACCTACCATGTTTTATTTTAAATCAAAAATCAATTGATTAAGACAATGCATGTCCCATTCATTATAACACCTGAAATAAGGAAATATTTTCAAACAGGGTTTGCAATACCACATTACCATTTTAAAGGCCATTACATTCTCCAACTTGCATATTACAACGAATTTCACTACATATGTCAGTGATAATAAACCTGATTCTGATTAACACCTGTCTCCGTCCCTGCCTTAGCTTAACTGTCATTGAAACTCTCACCCTATCTTCCTTACCTTCAGACTTCACTCTTCCAAAGTTCTCCAAACCAGCACTTAAGTCAACAGATTTCACAAATCTCCTGAACTCTGTAAAAAGTTCATTTCTATCACACACTAAGCTCCAGTCAATCATTCTTTCTCGTGCTGACATGTATTGTTTCCAGGTCCTCATTGGCCCTAATTTGAAATTCCCACCATCCTGGGTAAACCTTTGAAGGGTCTCAGCCCTCATTCATGTAGGAACATAGTCCAGCCCAACATCTCTCAATGCTCTCCATCACTGATTCTAGCTTCTTGTGATGCTATACCTACAGCTTCATCTTAGCAGCTGAGCTGACCAATTCACTCTGCATTCCCCCACTCCTTTAAGACCTTCCTCAAAAGAAACCTCTTCGACCAGGATTTTGGCCACCTCTCCCAAAAGCTCCATTGTGCCTCAGCATTTATTTTTGTCTGATTAAACTTGCAAAGCACCTTTGTTAATATCTCTCTACAATACAATTTGATGCTCTTGATACAAAATATGATTATCTATCTTTGCAGATGAAAGACAGAAGTCAGCTAGATTTAAATTAAATATTAGCTCTGCTACACCTTTCAGCTGCTTTTTTTTAAAGAATCTTTAGTGACTAATGTTGAATCAAAATACAACAGAGTAGACAGATTTCTGCAAAGATCTTGCACTTACTGTGTGGCTTTGACGATGTCCCAAGTGCTGTAGTCATCAATGTGACTCTTTCTTGCCAGCGAATCATTATAGCTATGACCGTAGTGGCTTTGAATCTTGACATCCTATTTCAAATATTTAAAAAAAAAGTCACAAGATATTAGTGTTTGGGAAATCTAACAAAATTCTGTTCAGGGTGGTGGATGGATTGCTTATCAGGTGGGCTGCTTTGTTTTGAATGGCTTTTTTGTAGACTCAGTCAGCTCCATCACGGGCACAACCCTCCCCACCATCGGGAATATCTTGAAGAGGCAGTGTCTCAAGAAGGCGGCATCCATTGTTAAGGACCCTCACCATCCGGGACATGCCCTCTTCTTGTTACTACCCTAAGGGAGGAGGTACAGGAGCTTGAAGACCCACACTCAATGATTCAGGAGCAACTTCTTCCCCTCTGCCATCAGACTTCTGAATGGTCCAGATTTTCTTTTACACACACTATTTATTTATTTTGCAATTTATAGTTTTTTTTTGTCTTTGCACTACTGCTGCCGCAAAACAACAAATTTCACATCATATAAGACTGTGATAATAAACCTAATTCTGATCATGTTAGAGCTACACTCATCCAGGAGAGTGGAGAATATTCCATCACTTTCCTCACTTGTCCTTCTAGATGGCGAAAATATAGACTTTTCTTTTTCCTGTTATACTTCTTTTTCTCTCTCTCAAATTGCACTAGTGTCGTTATGTTTATTTTGTTGTGCAAGTTATGTATAATTTATGTTAATTTAGGTTTATGTTAACTTGTTTGTAATGATTACAATATATACTGTGCTGCAGAAGGCTAACTTTCATGGCATTTATATACTGTGTATGTATGCCTATGACAATAAACTTGAATGGCTGAAGGGTGTCAGGGAGTGAGTCACTCACTGCAGAGTATCCTGTATCTTATCTGATTTTGCAGCCAATGTATTTATGTAGCTGGTCCAACTGAATTTTTGGTCAATGGTGACCACTAAGATAATGATGGTGGGGAACTTGCTGACGGTAATATCATTGAATGTCAACAATAGGTGATTAGGTGGTTAGTTTCCCTCTTGTTGGAAATGGTCATTGCCTCACACTTCTGTGATGTGCATGCTACTTGCCACTCATCAGACCATACCCGAATATTGCTTAAACCTTGCAGCATACAGACTGGTCTGCTTCATTTGATAATGTGTTGTAAATGGAACTGAGTGTTATACAATCATCAGCAAATAACCTGTTCTTATTACAGAAGGAACGCGGTTAGCATAACGCTTTACAGCGCCCGCGACCCAGGTTCAATTCCGGCCACTGTCTGTAAGGAATTTGTACGTTCTCCTCGTGTGTCCGCGTGGGTTTCCTCCAGGTGCTCCGGTTTCCTCCCACATTCCAAAGACATATGGGTTAGGAAGTTGTGGGCCTGCTACATTGGCACCGCAAGCGTGGCGACACTTGTGGGCTGCCCCCAGAACACTCTATGCAAAAGATGCATTTCACTGTGTGTTTTGGCTACATGTGACTAATAAAAAAATCTCATCTTATAATGCAGATAAAGAAGGGAGGTAGCTATTTCCTCAGAGCAATGTCTCGCAGCTGGGGTCACTGACTTCCGACATTGAAAACAATCTTCCTTTCTGCAAGGCAGTGCTCCAGCCATTAGAGTGTTATCAAGACTTCGATCAAATCAAGCTAAACCTCTTAAATTCCAAGAAAAACAAACCTAGATTATGAAATCTCTTGTAATTTAACCCATGGAATTCAAGATTTATAGTCCAATAAATCTATATCGCACACTTTCAAAGATCAGTGTTCCTTTCAATATTTATGGGACCCAGAACTGCTCTCAGTATTCCAGGAGCAGTGCAATCAGGGCTTTGTGCAGCTTCTACCATCAGGTATTCCAGCCCTCAAGATATTAAGACCTGTGTTCCGTTAGCCTTGTTTAATATTTTCTGAAAGTGCCCATACATTTTGTATATTCTCAAGTCTCTGAACATTAACTGCTTCCAGCTTTTCACCTTAAATGAAATAATCTGTTTCACTTTTAGGTTTAAAGCTGATGAACTCAAATTTGTTTACATTGAAACCTATTTTCTACATTTTGGTGTATTATCTTATTTCATTAATATTTTTGTAATTTAATACATCCATATTCACCATTAACAATGCTGTTTTGTGTCAATGGCAAACCTCTACCTGTGGCTGTGTTTAGCAACATCCATGTCATTTAGAAATATAGTGAAGAGCTACAGCACCAACACAAATCTTTGCAGACACCACCAGCTGGCCTTTCATTAGCCTCTTACTCACATACAATCATAGTCTGGAAAGACAATGAAAGTTTATCAAATTAATTGGCCAAAAAAAGGAATTACATTCCAAAGACATTCATAAACTTGTGCACTGATATTCTAAGTAATACAAGAACAATTAAGATTCACTGTTTTGCTGCCTTTGTTTCTGTGCAATGAGCCTGCTGAAAAATAAATTTGAAGACTGATTTATCCTAAAGATTACAGCCTTTCAGTGTGCTAATTGCTTCAATAAAATCAAAAATTACATTTCAATTGTTATTGTGACCACTGAGTCAAAATAGTTACTAGCCATAAATCACTTTCAGCAATAGAGGCTGACAGTACAAGAGTTCAATGATTGTTAAATTTTTACCCAGCTTTCTTGAGTAATGCAAACCTAATCTCCAACTGTGTTACTTAGTGCCATCCTCTGCTTTAGACTGTCTACTCCAAGATTTCTGCTAGAACTATTAGTTTTGTGGAACTGGGTTCTTTCAGTCTGGTTGGTCAGTTCCAGTACTTTGGTCACCTTAAAACAGGAAGGATGTGACAGCATCAGGAAAGGTGCAGAGATTTATGAGCATGCTGCCAAGGGTGGAGAATTATGGTTATAAAAAAAGATAGACTGGCTTGTCTGGGGTTATTTTATTTAGAACAAAGAATGCCAAGGGAAAATTTATGAGATGTATAAAATTACAGAAGTCCTAGACAGGTTGAGCAGAAATGACTGATTTCTCACCGCAGAAAGGACAATATCAACAGGGGAATAGATATAAATTAATTGGTAGAATAATTAGAGGGGTGTTAAGGAAATATTACCTCACTCAGAAGTAGAGGAAATATTGAACACTGCCTGGAAGAGTGGTGGAGGCAGGAGCACTCACCACAGTTAAAAAGTACACGGATGACAGCTTGAACAGCTACGACTTACAAGACTATGGGCCAAGAGTTGGCAAGCGGAATTAGTCTAATGTCCATTTTGAGCTTACATGCACATAATGAGTCAAATGGCTTCCTCCTGCAAATATACATTTCTGAGATTCAATGATTTCAGTTATGTTTGGGTACACAAAGTCTATGAGAAAAGCTAGCACAAGACCACCAAAATGAGAGGAACAGTGCAACTTAATTGGTCATAGAAAGACACAGCACGGCTTTTTGACCCTCTGAGTCCATGCCAACCATTAAGCACCTATTTTTACATTAATCCGACTCTAACCTGCTTTATTGTCCTGACATTCCCATCAATTCCATTCCCCTCCCACCACCAGATTCTATCACTCAGCTACAAAGTGAGGGCAATTTAAAATGGTCAATTAATCTACCAGCTTGCACATTTTTGAGACGTGGGAGCAAATCAGAGTACCTGGAAGAAACATGCACAGCCATAGGGAGAATGTGCAAACTCCATACAATGTCAGGATCGAACCTGGGTCACTGGAGCTGTGAGGCAGCAGCTCTGCTAGTTGTGCCATGGTGGTAGCATGGGCTGAATTAAAGGAACTAATGTTGGATCAGGACAAAATATTCTAATGTCCAGCACAGCACAAGTTAGGATTCCTAGATCCTAACTCAGATGTTCCTTGTCTGTGACGTTACAAATCTATCCACCTAGTCACGTGCAGGAGTAATGCACAAATAAAAGATAACTAAAAATACAACACAAGGTTGCACAGATCATGCTGGCTTCTAGTGCCATGACTCACTGCAGTAATTACTAGTCAGATGCAGCGAGTTATTTCTCCTTTTTAAATTTGGAAGAAAACTGGTAATGGATGAAATGCTTACAACATGCACAGTGCTTAAAAGCACTTCATTAGCTGGAAAGCACTTTGTAATGTACTGAAGGGATGTGATCTGAAAAACCCTACCTCTGTAGTGTTTCTCTGTAACTCTCAAAAGCAGCGTATGATGGCAGAGATTTAAAGGGGAGGTAAAACCTCAATGGAAATTCAAGTGTGTTCATCCAACAGCTTGCCAGACTTGGTGTATCAACTGTAACTAAAGCTACAACAGCTTTCACTGTGCCCACTTGGCCAGGTTTAGAGGATCTATTCAATGACCTGGGTATCAAATGAACACTGGCTAAATAAACTATATGGTAGGGTACTGTCCTCTACCCATCCTTCCCTTCACAAGGATCTGGAGCTGGGATTGAGTTGCATCAAGATGATTGCTCATATAATAAAGAGCAGTCCAACAAACTTCTACAGATGTACTATTGAAAGTATCCTGACTGGTTGCATCATGTCTGGTATGGCAATTCAAATGTGCAGGAACATAAGAAGCTGCAGAGAGTAGTGGACTCTGCCCAATACATCACGGGCACATCCCTCCCCACCATCAGTAGTATCGACAGGAAGCGCTGCCGCAAGAAGGCAACATCCGTCATCAAAGATCCCCTCCATCCGGGCCATGCCATCTTCTCACAGCTACCATCGGGCAGGAGGTACAGAAGCCTGAAGTCCCACACCACCAGGTTCAGGAACAGCTACTTCCCTTCAACCACTCGGTTCTTGAACCAACCGGTAAAACCCTAATCACCACTACAGTTTAACAACACTATGACCACTCTGATCACTTTGCACTAAAGTGAACTTTGTTTTTTTTGTTCTAATTGTGCTTTTTTTCTTGTAAAAATTGTGAATAATTTATGTTTTTCTTGTGAATGCTGCTGATCTGATGCTATGTGCCTGTGATGCTACTGCAAGCAAGTTTTTCATTGCACCTGTGCATACATGTACTTGTGCACATGATAATAAACTCAACTTTGAGAAGGAGAAGCTGATAACTGGTGTATCGATACTTCAGTGGAACAAAGGAAATTACAGTGGTATGAGAGAGGAGATGGCCCAAATTGATTGGAAGAGCAAGCCAGCTGGAGGGACGGCGGAGCAGAAATGGAAGGAATTTCTACAAGTAATAAGGAAAATGCAGGATAGATATATTCCAAGAGAAAAGGTTTTGAATGGAAAAAAGGCACAAATGTGGATAATGAGAGAGGTGAAGGCTAAAATAAAAGCAAAAGGGAGGGCATACAAGGAAGCAAAAATTAGTGGGAAAACAGAAGACTGGGAAACTTAAAAACCTGCAGAAAGAAACTAAGAAGGTCGTTAGGAAAGAAAAGATGAAGTATGAAAGGAAGTTGGCAGATAACATTCGAAAGGATACTAAGAGTCTTTTTTTAAATATACAAGGAGTAAAAGAGAGACACGGGTTGATATAGGACCGATCAATAACAGTGCGGGAGAGATTATAATGGATGATAAAGAGATGGCAGAAGAACTAAATGAGTATTTTGCATCGGTCTTCACTGTGGAGGACATCTGCAATATACCAGTTAGTCAGGGGTCTCACAGAATGGAACTGAGTTCAGTTACGATTACTAGAGAGAAGGTGCTAGAAAAACTAAATGGGCTAAAGACTGATAAGTCTCCCGGACCGGATGAGGTGCATCCCCGGGTTCTGAAGTAGGTGGCTTTAGAGATAGCGGAGGCATTGGTGATAATTTTCCAGGAATTGATAGACTCCAGCATGATTCCAGAGGACTGGAGGGTCGCAAATGTAGTTCCGCTGTATAAGAAAGGTGGGAGGCAGCATAAAGGAAATTACAGACCTATTAGTCTGATGTCGATGGTGCAAAAGTTATTGGAATTGATCCTCAAGGATGAGGTTATGGAATACCTAGAGGTGCAAGGCAAGATAGGCCCTAGCCAACATGGTTTCATGAAGGGAAGATCCTGCCTGACCAACCTATTGGTTTTTTGAAGAAATCACAGGTAGGGTGGATAAGGAGAGGCAGTAGATGTTGTGTATTTAGACTTTCAAAAGGCCTTCGACAAGGTGCCGCATAAGAGACTGATTAATGAGATGAGAGGTCATGGAATTACAGGTAGGATAACAGAATGGGTGGAGCATTGGCTGGTTGGCAGGAAGCAAAGGGTGGGAATAAAAGGATTCTGTTCTGGTTGGCTACTGGTTACATGTTATTCCACAGGGGTTGGTGTTGGGGCCACTTCTTTTTACTTTGTACATTAACGATTTGGATGATGGGGTAAATGGTTTTGTGGCTAAGTTTGCGGATGACACCAAGATAGGCGGAGGAGTAGAGAGTATTGAGGAGTCAGGAAGGTTGCAGAGAGACCTAGATAGTTTAGGAGAATGGGCAAGGAAATGGCAGATGAGATTCAATGTTGAGAAATGTGCAGTTGTACACTTTGGAAACAGAAATAAACGCGCAGATTATTATCTAGAAGGAGAGAAAATTCAAAGTACAGAAGTACAAAGGGACTTGGGGGTACTCGTACAGGATACCTTAAAGGTTAACCACCAGGTTGGATCGGTGGTAAAGAAAGTGAATGCTATGTTGGCATTCATTTCAAGAGGTATAACGTATAAAAGTAAGGAAGTGTTGATGAGGCTCTATGGGGCACTAGTGAGGCCTCATTTGGACTACTGTGAACAGTTTTGGGCCCCATATCTTAGGAAGGATGTGCTGATGTTGGAGAGGGCTCAGAGGAGATTTACGAGGATGATTTCCGGAATGAAAGGGCTTACATATGATAAGCCTTTGTCGGCTCTTGGACTGTACTCACTGGAGTACAGAAGAATGAGAGGGGACCTCATAGAAACATTTAAAATGTTGAAAGGACTGGACAGAGTAGATGTGGCCAAGCTGTTTCCCTTGGTGGGTGAGTCCAGGACCAGAGGGCACAATCTTAGAATTAGAGGGTACAGGTTTAAAAACAGAGATGAGGAGAAATTTCTTTAGCCAGAGGGTGGTGAATATGTGGAATTCCTTGCCACGTACAGCAGTGGAGGCCAGATCATTGGAGGCGTTTAAGGAAGAGATAGATAGATATCTACTTAGTCGGGGTATCAAGGGATGTGGGAATAAGACCGGAAATTGGGGTTAGAATAGATTTTTTTGCGCCCCCCGCCCCACCAAATTCTCATTCCTTTTTCTTTTTTCCCTTTTCTTTGGAGTGGACTCAATGGGCCGAATGGCCTACTTCTGCTCCCTTGTCTTTGAGGTGAAGGGCACCAAATGGAGACCTCTCAAGGAACCAACAATGCACTGAATGGACTCCTTCTGTGCTGCATCAATCCACCATAATGTAACAAATGACATGCAAGCTTGAGAGACACTAACTGACATCCCATTTACTAGAACACAATTTTCAAATGGGCGATGTAAGCAAGACAAATGCAATGTACATGAATTATCTGCTGATCACCACTGATGATGACATTTTCCAATGTACCCTGAGACTGGGGTTTGTATAAATTTTTAATCTGGCTGAAACCCTCAAACAGAAATATGGCAGTTCTCTAAATTGGAGAAAATAAAAGTGTTGTCAATTGGAAGTGACTGAGTTGCTCACTTCAAATGCCTGAATAAGAACTATTCCCTTAAATGGGTAAAACTTGTGTCTTATAAACATTGTAAAATCTCACAAATTAAAACCTCACATGGACATCTGGGATAGCTGTACAGAGCAAAAGGCTTTGAATTTCTGTTACCTTAAGTATTCAATTATAAGCTGCCAGAGGATGAAATTTAACTTGCTAGTGATGGGGGATTGGGGATAATAGGGTGCAACTGAATAATTACCAAAGGAAAATAAGATGCAAGATCCTGTTTACAGCAGTAATGCGTTCCACTTTCAACAGCTCACAGCAGTGCAAGAGCGATAATATACACACCATCCCATTCTTATTTACATTTATATTCATTCTTTATTGGTTTGTCATCTTTCATTCAGATGGGTCTGACTGCTTGAAAAGGCTCCTTGCGCATCACTAACTTATGATGCATGAAACTCAATAGGAATAGCAACTAGAAGATTGCTTGTGGGGCCTTGGACTCCAAGGCACCTACACAGGCCATGAAAATGACACACATACCCATGCTAACGTTTTCCATTTCTGTCAGTACAACAAGAACCGTTGGAAGGAAAATTATCAGCTTTAACCCAGATTTTCACATTAAGTCTCTGCTCTTCAGACCACGTCATTGCCATCTTGAGACTTTCATCTTCAAGGATCCACAAAAGGAATCAGGGACAGGCAGTACTCCGATCACAATGCATTTACTAATACTTCATAAAACTTGGTTCAATTTCTTGTGTCACCTCTATGAGAAGCGAGCGTGCAACATTAATATTTCTGTTGGTAAGAGTGCTCTTTCTGATCCTAGCTATGAGTTAGAACATAACATAGAACGCTACAGCACAGTACAGGCCCTTCAGGACACAATGGGCCGACATTTTGTCCTGCTCTAAGATCTATCTAACTCCTCCCTCCCACATAGCCCTCCATTTCTCTATCATTCATGTGTCTACCTAAGAGTCTCTTAAATGCCTCTAATGTATCTGCCCCCACAAGCTCTGCCGGCAGTGCGTTCCATGCACCCACCACTCTCTGTGTAAAAAAACTTACCCCGACATCCCCCTTATACCTTCCTCCAATCACCTTAAATTATGTCCCCTCACAGTAGCCATTGTCGCCCTGGGGAAAAAGTCTCTGACTGTCCAATCGATCTATGCCTCTTATCATCTTGTACACCTCTATCAAGTCACCTCTCATCCTCCTTCTCTCCAAAGAGAAAAGCCCCAGCTCGCTCAACCTATTCTCAATCATGCTCGAGTTAGAAACAGAACTTACGAAAAATCATGTCGAACCTATAAATACATCATTTTAACACCACTGTATTAAATTATTAAGAATACCACTATGTTCTTTATTTTTATTTCAGTCTTAGAATAAGGATATGACCGGCAAAGCTGGCAGTACTTTCCACCCATCGTTAGGCTTTAGATATGATGGTGGGCTAGCATCTTAAACTGTTCTTTGCAGTGATGGTACCTCAAGGCTCCATTAGTTAAGCAGTTTCCCCACCTCACTGCTAGAAGAGCTGATACCATTGGGAATTTTGTTTAAGTAGCATTCTGGTTTCTTTCACAATTTGCTGAAATGAATTCTCACTTCAGAAAAAAAAACAAATCGTTGACTCCCCTCAGTCTTAATAAGCCTCTATCTCCAACCTTCCTTTTCACTACAAAATCCTTGAGTACATTGTCACTTCCCAAATCCATCCCCAACTTTCCTGTAATAATATGCATATACCAAGTTTTCCCAATATTATTATCATCGGGGAAGAGGTACAGGAACCTGAAGACCCACACTCAAAGTTTCAGGAACAGATTCTCCCCCTCTGTCATCAGATTTCAGAACGGTCCATGAACACCACCTCGTTATTCCTCTTTTGCACTATTTATTTATTTTTGTAACTTTTTGTAATTTTTATGTCTTGCCCTGTACTGCTGCTGCAAAACATCAAATTTCACGACGTATGTCAGTGATAATAACCCTGATTCTGATTCTATTTGATTCCTTCCAGTCAGGTGAGGAAAAGAAAATCTTATTTAAGCAGTGTGAGGCAGCATTAGGTCATCCCTCAGCCTTCAATTTCCCAGAAAAAGAGCTTCAGTCTGTCCAGTCTTTCCTGATAAGCATGATGTCAGAGTTTTGATAGCACCCTTATTAATCTTCTTCTGCAGGAAGGGAAGCTTCAGATCTACTTATTTTATTCAACAGACTGCAGTTTTTGTTTTAAAAAGTGCATTCATAAATGTGGTATGCATAAGGATAAACTGAAAACGTACTCCCTCACTGGCCTGAGGTTTCAGTCCCTCTTACTAATTGCTCCCTCTGTGGCTCAGCATCTGTTTTCCTTATGCCTGGGGGATGCACCTTGGAAAGTTTATCTACATTGAGAGCACTGTATAAATGCTGTTTTAAATGAAATAACACTCCTCACACACTGCAGAGTTTGCATCTGAAATCTCTGGATGCATTGTGTGAAACTACCGCAAAACAACACTATATACATTAAATAGAACATTATGTTACCCGCTGCTTAAGTTTTTGATATGTCTAACAGGAAACACTAAATTTACCTACTTTTAAACCGATCAAGTAAGGCAGATGGCAGCAAGAGTGATTACTCTGGCTTGGTTTGTGCAAATCCAGATTCTGATCTGACGGCCCTTACTGTGATGATGTTGCAAGATGACCAAGGTCAGCAACTGAATATTCAGCCAAATTTGACATTTCAGGACTGCCAAAAAGGAAAATGAGAGAGAGAGAAGATCTGCTAACAAAGGATGATATCACTGCAGTGTAGAGAAATGCTAATAACTCAGAAGCTAAAGATATAGAACATATTTGGAGGAAGATATGAAACAAGGACAAGAAGTTACTGGTGGGAGGTATACAGAGACACCCCGTCAGCAGCTATGTAAAAGGTAACTGGAAATGTAAGGGTTAATGGTGTGCAGCTATTCTTCCACCATGGTGTGATTGATAAGAAGTTACTGAGCTGTGAAACTTCAAGGCCACAAGGAAATAGGGTTGTGACTCTGAAAGATGTGTTAACCTGTCTAGCTGCACACAGCAGCCTCAGCTTGACCAATGGTAGCGTGAGCTCGTCAAGCATACCCAAATAATGGGTATGCCTGTGCAGAAGGTGGACACCCGCCGGAGAACAATATATTTAAGTTTGTTAGCACCCTGTATTCCTTGAGTCGGGCCACGTGCAGGGAAGAGCCGCACTGACTGTTTGCTCCTCCATGTACCCCCATTCCCGCTAACATTAAACTAATAAAGCATTAATTGTAAGTTCTTTGGTTCTGCTGTTGTCTGATTTATTACAGCGCGGGTCGACTTTCACAGCTATTCTGTAGTGCAGAGCATAAATCAAGAGATATTAGGGCTTGTAAGAAAAGTAGTGCAATTATCATACAGAGTCATAGAGTCATTCAGCACAAAGGCCTTTTGGCTCACCATGCCCATGCCAACCCTTTTGCCTATCTACACTAATCCTATTTGCTCACATTAGATCCATATCTTTCTATGTGTTGCCTATTTAAGTGTCTGTTTAAATGCATCTTAAACATAGCGATTGTATCTGATTCCACCACTTCCTCTGGCAGCACGTTCCAGATATCAAACACTTTGTGAGAAATATTTATCCCATCAAGTCCCTATAAACTCCTTCCTCTCACCTTACACCCATGTCCTCTTGATACCCCTACATGGGAACAGATTTTGACTCCCCTATTTGCGCCTCTCATAATCTTATATATTTCTTTCAGGTCACTCCTCAGCATCCTTCAGTTCCAGCAAAACAAGCCCAGCCTATCCAATCTCTCCCCACAACTAAAATCCTCCATGCAGGTTCAACATCCTGGTGAATCTCCTCTGCACTCTCTCCAGTGCAGTCACATCCTTCCTATAATGTGACAACCATAACTGCACACAATACTCCAAGTGTGGCCTAACCAATGGTTTGGCTGGACAAATCAAATCGGCAAGAGTAGGTCATTCAAGATGGCTCCTTAGAGCAATATGTTGAGGAACCAACCAGGGAGTAAGCTATTTTAGATGTAGTATTGTGTAATGAGACAGGATTAATTAATGATCTCATAGTAGAGATCCCCTAGGAAAGAGTGATCCTAGTATGTTAGAATTTCACATTCAGTTTGTGAAAATGTTGAGTCTGAAACCAGTGTCCTAAATTTAAATAAAGGCATTAACAATGTATGGTGACAGAGTTAGTTAAAGTAGACAGAGAAAATGGATGATAAGGGTAAGGTGGTAGATCAGCCATGCCAGACATTTACCAAGATATTTCATAAATCTCAGCAGAGGTATATTCTGATGAGGAAGAAAGGATCTAAGGATGCATCATCTGTTCCTAACAAAGAAAATTAAGGATGATATCAAATTGGAAAAAAGTACATACAATTTTACAAGGATTAGCAGGAGGCTAGTGAAGTGGACATTTTTTAGAAAACAGCAAAAGATGACTAAAAGTATTATTAAAAGAAAAAAGATTGAGTATAACAGTAAAGAAACTAATAAAAACAAAAAGAGCTTCTGCAGGCACTTAAAAAGAAAGTAGCTAAATATTGGCCCCTTAATATTGGGGAATTAATGATGGGAAATAGAGAAATGGCAGAGATACTGAATACTTATTTTGGATTGCTCACAATGGTAGAAGGCAATAAAAACATTCCAATAATGATTGGTAATCATGGAACCATAGGGAGGAAGGAGCTTAAAACAATCTCTATCACTAGAGCAAAAGTGCTTGGCAAACTATCGGGGTAAAGGCTGACAAGTCCCCCGGACTGATGGCTTGCATCCTCTTGTCTTAAAAGTAGCTGCAGAGATAGTGGATGCGTTGGCTGTAATCTACAAAAAATTCCCTAGATTTTGGAGAAGTCCCAGAGGACTGGAAAACTGCAAGTGTAGTATTACTATTCAAGAAAGAAAGGAGACACGCAGAAAGCTGTAGGCCAGTTGGAATCCATTGAGGTAAGAGCAGTCAACTCAAAAGTCAAAACTCAATCAAGCAGAATCGAAAGGGAAATCACGTTTGACAAATGTGTTGGAGTTCTCCGAGGACGTAACAAATAGGGTGAATTAAAGGGAAACAGCAGATGCAGTGTAGTTGGATTGCCAGCAGGTTTTTGGTGAGATGGCACATAAAAGGTACAAGAACACACAGGGATAATACATGGGCATGGACAGGGGAGCGGCTAACCACCACAAGTCATTTTTGGATTGGCAATTAGTTCCTAGCAATGTGAGACAGGGATAAGTACTGGGACCACAGCAATATATAATCTGTATTAATGACTTGGATGAAAGGACAAACTTTACTGTTGCTGAATTTACTGATAAAAGTAGATGGGTTAACAAGTTGTGAGAAGAACACAAACAGCCTGCAAAGGGAGGTGGGGTGTTGTGAGTGCAAAAGGTTGTAGACAGAGTACAACGTAGGAAATGTGAGCAATGAGAAAGTGGAAACACTTAACATTCTGAGGGTGTATTGACAAAGGATATTTCCCCGTGTGTGAGTTTAGAATTAGGAGACTTGGTTTCTGAATAAGGGATCACCTATTTAAGACAGATGAGGAGGAACTTTTGCTCTCATGCATCATATATCTTTGGAATTCTCTCCCGCAAACAGCTATGGGAGTAGAGGCATTGAAATTATTCAAGATGGAGACCAACAGACATTTAAACTATAAGAGAGTCCGGGGAATGGGAAGAGATCAGGGAAGTTCAGGTTTATTGCATTAGCCATTATGTTATTGGTTGGTAAAACACATTCAAGGGCCAGACTGTCCAGTCCTGCTCCTGCTTATGTTCTTAAATAACTACCTCTCAAAATGTAGTAGGAAATTGTCTTTTTAGGCATCCTCCTTCCCCAACTTCACTGCTAAGGTATTAAATAATTCTTCCCTTTGTTTCTAACTCTGCTCTAACACACAGCATATTTCCTTTGTTTCCATGTCTACATCTGCTCCACAGTTGTCAGCAGCACAATAGAGCCTCACACTTGAGGACTATCTTGATGAGTAGTACTTTCATCTCTGGGGCATATGATGTGGTTTTAAACTTCACATCAGAGACTAGGAGCCAAAATCCTGGCTTGTGCTTCCAGCACTGTCCTGATGGACTGCTGGATGTTCAGTTTGCAACTGAACAAATGAATTAGTCCATGTTTGCATGCAGCAAGTCCTGGATAACATTCAGGCAAAGGCTGATAAGTGATAAGTAACATTCACACCTCAAAAGTGCCAGACAATGACCATCTCCAACAAAAGAGAGCCAAACCACTTACTTCTGACATCCAATAGCATTACCAACACCAAGTCCCCCACCATTAACGTCAATGGAGTCACCACTGACTGGAAATTCAATTGGACTAGTTACATAAACACGGTGGCCACAAGTTCAGAAGCTGGGTAGCCTGTGGTGAGTGACTCACCTCCCGACACACCAAAGCCTTTCCATCATCTACATGGTATAAATCAGGAATGGGAAGGAATACATTCTATCTGCATGGATGAGTGCAGCTTCAACAAAACACAAGGAGCTCGACATCATCCAGGACAAAACAATTTGTTTGACTGGCACCTACTGGTACATGGCAGTTACAACGAGTACCATCCGCTAAGTGCACTGCAATTATTATAGGCTGTTCCAACAGCACCTTCCAAACCCACAAAACTGCCACCAAAAAGGCTAAAAGCAACAGGCACATGGGAACACCACCAAGTTCCCCTCCAAGCTGCACACCATACTGATCTGGAAATTTGTCACCGAACTTTCAACACTGCTAACAACTTTCATCAATGCAGGTTTGGGAGGTGCTGTTGAAGAGACTTGGCGAGTTCTGGCAGTGCCTTTCGTAGATAGCACACACTGCAGCCATGGTGCAGGAGAGAGTGACTGCTTCAAGTGATATATAGAGTGCCAGTCGTGGGATGCTTTGTCCTGGATGGTGTGAGCTTCTTGAATGGTGTTGGAGACTTGGCAGGTATAATCAACACCAACTGCACCATTTGTTCAATTGCATCATGTCCAGAATATCATTTAATTTCCATGGGAACCAGATTTACCTTTTAAGGGGAAAGCATTGCTGAGCTAAGATGAAAAGGACCCATTTGGTAGTTTAAAGATACATCGTAGGTAAAATGGATCCCATTTCATTCCAATGTTTAATGCTATTCATTATAAAGTCATGTCTATAACATGCAATTCCTACGAATGACTTAAAAATTCCTTCCTCATAATAATTTGTTGACAACATCCTGTTGCTTTAAATAGTGCTGTCTCTGACAGATTTGAGCAATACTGTTGGGATATGTACTTCTTGTTCATAAAGACATGAATATTTTGCTTAGCGTCAGGATGTGTTCTCGGGAACAAGAACGCTAGTGGAATTAACACTGAACAGAGTCAGTAGAGCATTTTGTGTAGAGAGGTGCATTACTGTGTTGATGTACTGGCAACCTGACTTGAACTCCGACCCTCCCCCATGCTGTGTTAGGAACCTGGTGCTTCCCCCAGCAATGAATCACCCCAAGGCTTAGTGTGAAGGGCCGGTGTTGGACAGGCCTGAGCAAGCAGTGCAGCTGTTCACGCTGAGAGGTGGGACTCAGGGCTGCACAAGGACCAGCGGGTAAATGCAGGCCCTTGCTGGGGACTCAAAACAGCTCCTCCATGTACTGAGAGATCCCCTGCATCTTATGGTCTTTCTCATTACTTCTTGTTATTTCACGATGGAAGCTGCTGTCTCCCTTCTCTGTCTGGCTGTACAGCTCTCTGTGAGCCCAAAGATTTCTCTATGTCAACAAACTCCATGGTTAACAGTCAATGGGGTTTGCTCCAAGTTTCCGGCTCAGCAACGTGCAATCCAAGCAGATTTATTTTTTTTAAAAGTACAGTTGCCCAAAGGTTGTGTCAACAAAGCATTATGAAATTACACCAAGAGAACAGAATCAGAGTTCTTTGCTCTTATGCTAAAATCCCACTGTAATAAAGCACAACATTTTGTGCAGAGAGAGGCATTACCATCAGTGTCGATGTGGTAAACATATCACTTACCTACCAAACTCTTTGTGGTACCTGGGTGCTAACTTTGTAATTTCCAGATCCCACTGAATACTGTATTTCATTGACTCTCACCGTTCATTATATTCTAACTTCTGTTTTTCCCTGACTTCACATTTACTTGCATTAAATTCCATCTGCCACCTCTTTACCCAATTATTCTGTCAGAACTCCTTTAATTTCTTATCATCCTCCACACATTACTCTTACTTAGGTTTGTACTGTCAACTAACTTGATTACATTCCACTTGGTCCCTCATCTCAGTCTTAGCTGAGGTCCAAAGAACCTTGCTAAGTCCTGACCAGTTTCAGCTAAAACAGCATGATTAAGATGTTTTCTAACTATTAACTAGTGTCCATACCTTTGTCCATGCTAAAGTTGGTAAATTCGTTTATTGTCACATGTACCAAGGTACAGTGAAATACTTGTCTTACATTGCATCCATACAGCTCAATTCATTACACAGTGCACTGAGTTAGTACAAGGTAAAACAATAACAGAGTGCAGAATATAGTGTTACAGTGCGGAGAAAGTGCAGTGCAGGTAGACAGTAAGGTGCAAGGTCACAACGAGGTTGATTGCAAGGTCAAGAGTCCATCTTATCATACTAGGGAACCAAGCCCAATCCCATCAGCCATCGTTTTGTTTAATTAACTTGTGCAATACCTTCACAATTATTTTTTTTAACTGCACAAATTCCACTGGTTTCCTATCTGCCCTACTAGTCACACCTTGGAAAAACTAGCTTTGTTAAATATGATTTCCTTGGATAAAACTGTGTTGACTCTGCCTAATCATATTTTGTTTTATCTCCTCCCCCCCCCCCCAAGTGTCCCGTTACCAGGGCCCTAATAATAGATTCTAGCATCTTTCCTATTGACATCAGGCTATCTCGTTTTATTCTCTCTTTCTTCCTGCTTCAGTAGCAGGAACGATTCCAAAATCAAGGGAAATCTGCAAATTCAAAGCTACCACAACCTCAGCCACTTCTACAACATTAGGATGCAAGTATTCATGTCAGGGAATTTGCCAGCTTTTATTCCCATTACCATCTATAGTTCTGGTACTTTCTGAACACTTCATGCTCATTATACTCATCAGACCATTGGTTCTCCATGATTACAGAAGATTTTTATTTTGTACTATGGAGACAAGCATCTCTTGAAGTGATCCAACCTTCTTAAAAAATAACATCCGTTTTTACAACCCAAGTGTGTTTCTTAATCTGTGCTCTCATCCTCCACTAATTTCTTGGTTGCCTTTTACTGAATTCAAATATCTTCCTAATAATTCTTCTTAGGTTTACTCCCATTTTTGGCAACATTATAAACCTTTTCCTCTAATCTACAAATATCTTTAACTTCCCTCATTAGCTATTTTTCTGTTGGGATTTCATTTCTTACAATGATCATATATATCCTTTGCAAATTAGGTAATACAAATTTCACCACTCTAATTTTGCATTGCAAATTGGTGATATAAGGATGGGTCCTTCCTTTAGGCATGCTTTGAAGGAAAACATAGAACATTTCAACTTCAATTAGAGATGTATATTTTCATCCTTGTCAATTAATGGGAATAAGGATAAAAACAAATTCCAGTCTAAATAATGAACTTATCTTTTGATGGAGTTATGTTTAATACAACACAAAGTTAAACTACAAAATTCAGCAGAAAGGGAATAGGAAATGCAAAAATGCCACAAGTTTCTCAACTACATGATACAATGGTGCTCAACATTAACCAAGCATTTCAGGTACATTAATTGAAAGTTCTGAATTAACTTAGGCACCATCTGCTAAAACGGTACCCAACATATGACAAGATCAATTACATTAGATGATGCCTGTTTAACATCCATCGATTATCGACTTTAAGTTTTTGAACATTACGCTTACGATTATTGCAAAAAAAATCAACAAGAAATATCTGGCCCAAGATATTTTTTTGATTAATTCCATTTATTTCAAAACATTATTGCAAACTTGCCCTGCTATAATCTTGAATTCATTCCTGGACGTATACATCACTGGCAAGATCAGCATTAGGCTTGAATTATGCTCCAATGCTGCATCATTTGAAGATAACACTTGGTCCTGACTTCCAGAATGCAAAGCGTGGCTGATGGATGAGGAATGCACACTTCTTTAACTCCCAATATCATGCAATAAACCAATCTGAAGTTTATGGACTGCTGAATATTTCAAGAATGATTTAGTCTCCCATTATAGAGTGTAAATACTATTCACAGTCGGCCATCAAAATGTGTACTGTTACAAGCCAGGTTGCTACTTGGTGAGTGTCCCTTTAAGGCACCTGGACGATAGTGCAGTAGTGTGTGTGGTTTTATCTGACTGCTACGAGTGGGAGCGAATAAGCATCTATAACTGGAATAATGTACGAGCCTGAAGGCGGATTCACTGACGTGCTGGCGACTGCACAGACTGAGAGAGACGTAAAAGTTGGTGGCACTGACTACCAGTCTCTGTATCTACGGGTGAAGCACAATCGTTGTGATTGTCACATTACAATCCATGTATGGATTTTTGGAGTAATCTGTGAAGTCCACTTTGCCGTTAACCTGTACCAGGAATCGGGTATATCTGTGGACGGCCACATATCGAGTGCCCTCGAAGTGGCAGATATTTCTGACTAAGAGCAACAGAGTTCTTCAGTGATTGAGGTGTCGTATGGGTTCCATCGTGGAACTTGTGGAATTCGTAAACTCCTTCTCTCTACATTCCAATGTGGTTTTCAAAAGCCTTTGCTCATCGTTTTGCTTCATGACTTGCTGAACTGAACTTTGAGAACAGTTCCTAGACTAGGGGTTTGGGAACTTGCCACACACACTTTGGGTTTATTTTGGGGTCAATGTCTGATATCTAATGTTTTTATTTCTCTTATTATTACAAGTAGTTATTAATAAATAGATTCTAACATTTAAACATGGCTCATTGTGTTTCTATTGTTGCTGGTACGTAACAGTGCAAACTTTTAACTGCTCCACTAAGCTTGTGTTATTAGAATCTCCAAGTGACTTGGAACGTGTTGCTCTCATTGTTCAGCTGAACACTCAAGGGTGTCATCTTTCAGATGAGATGGATAAACCAAAACCTCATCCGGCCCTTTGGGCAGGCATAAAAGATTCTACAACAATATTCTGAAGGAGAGAGAGGGCTCTAGGTTCCTGCCCAACATCACTAAACCTACTGCATTTTGTGGGAACTCATGGGGGCAGATTGACTGCTATTTAAACCATGTTCTTCTCAGGTAGCTGCTTGGGATCAAGGATGATTTACTCCTCCTCCAAGTCTGTGGAATGGAAGATGGACCACATTATAACAGTGATTTACCCAAAGCCATGGAAAGGTCTACAGAAATGCAAGTCTCTTTTTATCTTGGAGCAAAAGGGAGGTAGATGGCACTGCAGGTTTTAACTGCCAGTCTGTTCCAGTTAACTTGATAGTGTCTTTTTGTGAAGTTACAGAAAGGGCTGATGAGGGCAATGTAGCTGATATGATATACATGGCCACAAAAGGCATTTGATATTGTGCCACAAAATAGGCTTGTCATCAAGAGAGAAGCCAATGGAATAAAAGGGGTATAAAAGCATGGAAGGAAAACTAAATTAATAGTAGGATACAGACACCAGATGTTTAAGGTTTTCTTTTCTGATGAGAGAAATGCAAATGGAGCTCCCAAAGCGCCAGTATAAATGCAGAAAGCAAGAGTATGGAAGTCATGATGAACTTTTATAAAACATTGGTTTGGCCACAACTGGAGTACTGTGTCCAGTGTGGGGTGCCACACTTAAGGAAAGATGCAAAGGCTTTGGAAAGGGTGCAGGAGAGATTTATTAAAATCATTCCAAGGATAAGGGGCTTTAGTTATGTCAATAGACGGAGTATGCTGGGGTTACAGGATGATATGAAAAGTGTTTAAGATCACGGGGAGTAAGGAGAGAGTAGATTGAGAGGACTGCTCCCATTGGAAGGGCCAAGTACTAAAAGGGACATAGAATATAGGCGATTGGCAAAAGAACCCAAAGTGAAAGGAGGAACAATTTTTCTCTTACACAGCGAGTGGTTACAGTCAGGAATGCACGACCAGGGGCGATAATGGAGGCAGATTCAATCATAGCATTCAAAAGGGAACTGAGTGCCTGAAAGGAAAGAATTTGTAGGGTTATGGGGAAATGGCAGGCGAGTGAAACAATCTAGATTGCTCTCATGAACTTCATAAGTTGAATAGGTTTACTTCATGTTGTAACCATACTGTGAACTTGTGAAATTTTAAAGGACTTTCTCCCCAAGAATATTCAAAAAAATGCAACACCACAGGTCTGCATGTCCATTGTACCTCATCTGACGTGCTCAAGCTATCAAACTCAATTTCAGACCCTTAATAGAGGGGGTTTCTAACAAGGTTGCCATGAGAGCTATTGAGCTCCCATGAGCAAAATCAGTATGCAAGTTTGCTTCCCAGTGGGCTTAACATTTCTGCTTCACAAAACCAAAACAAGAGAGCAGCTTGATATCATGTGCCATTATTTGCTGGAGACCTTCAGTGAGCATGCTGCCTGTTGTGAGTGCTACTCTACCCTTTGACAGATTCTTTGATCTGTTGTGGCCTGTAAATAACTCTCCCAAACGGTACAAGAATCGGCATCAATAACAGGAAATGAAATCAGACATCAATTGGAATTGTTAGATTATAATCCATTCCTGACTTGAAGAATTAGATATGTTTGTATCTCAAAACCAAAGAAAATCAACATGATGAAAATATTTTCTAAAATCTGTTGATATTGCTCGCATTATAACAGAAATGTGACAGGCATTTTATGTCAGGTCCTGCAAGCTCACTTCCTGAACAACAATCTGACCAGAACACTGCTGCTCACAGCTGCTGTCAAAAACTCTGTCACCACCTCCTCGGGGAGAAAAACCAACCTTCTATTGCAAAGGGACTTGAGAATCCCCATTCATATTTACAAATCCCTCCATGGCCTTGCCACACCCTGACTTGGCAACAATTTTCCTGCTGACGATCAAGCCTTTGTTTTCCTAATCAAGCCTAATACTTCTGGCACCTTCTTGCACGAGAACTAAGAGCACTTATTTTAAATACACTTATGAAATATGACGTTCTTTCAACAAACAGTGAAGACAGCTCCCAGGAGCCTAATCAGACAAAATTTGACACCAGCCAAGTCAAAGCCCAATGTTTTGAAAGAGTAACGGGGGGGGAATAGTCAAGTTTAGGGAGCTGATGGAGCAATTAATACCCATGTGCAAGAAGTCAGAACTGAGAGTGCAGAGTGAATTGTAGAACTGATGGTCCTCCTGGAGCTGCAAGGACACAGGGCAATGGAGGAATGAGGAAACAAGTAAGAGAATTTTACAATCTAAGTGCTAGCATAACGCTATTACAGTGCCAGCGACCCGGGCTCAATTCCCGCCACTGTCTGTAAGGAGTTTGTACGTTCTCCCCGTGTCTGCATGGGTTTCCTCCGGGTGCTCCGGTTTCCTCCCACATTCCAAATATGTACAGGTTAGGAAGTTGTGGGCATGCTATGTTGGCGCTGGAAGCGTGGCGACACTTGCGGGCTGCCCCCAGAACACTCGACGCAAAAGATGTATTTCACTGTGTGTTTCGATGTACATGTGACTAATAAAGATATCTATCTATCTATCAGGATCCAAAATCAGTTACAAGTGTCATCAGTGGTGAATCCTTCAGCATTCCTGGCCCCACACTGTGGAACTCAATCCTTCTTTTTAACCTCTCACTACTTGCATCTTTAACAATTCTGCTACTTCTATTCACCTCTTAAGTATAATAGTCTGATTTTCTTTTAAAGCACTAGATTACTCAAGAACTCAACCTTAGTTATCATAAAACACAGACACAACTGCAACACACCATATCTTCCTGATCAGTGAGTAAACTCACAACTTATGATAATTCTTGCAACAGTGGAGTGGACTGAATACTCCGTTGCTCCCTGTTCTGTAATGTGGTGCCCAGGTAAAACTATTTTTGATTAAGGCAAAAATAAGTGACCAATTCCTGCTTCCTTTACTCTAGAGAGTTTAAACAAAAAAAGTTGCCATTATATTACTGGATTCAGGCCTCTTTCTGCTTTACAATGAATGCATTACCACGAAGGTGGGGAAGGAATCAGCATGATTTCTTCTGGTCTTCAACAAAATGAATGAAAAGATTTGCCACTTATCGGAACAGAAATATACTTAAATGGTTAAATTTAAATTAATGGGCCACACATATATCACTGACTTTATTGGTGTAGCACATTTATGTCGCAGTGCATATATGACAAAGGTCTAACTCGGCTCAATAATGAAATCAGTGTACAGAAATTAGCTCTTATCATAGGAGCAGTTTTGGGCCTTTTCTTCCATCCTGCCTTTTAATGAGATCCTGGTCGATCTTAGAGCAGGCCATGCGGTGCCTTGAGTGAATGCCATATTTCAAAAGATCTTGTACCTTAGTATCACTTTCCTGCTCAATTTCCATATCCTTGTATTTTCAGCCTTCAATACACATCCACAGCCCTCTCAGGTAGAGGATTCCAAAAATTCAAACCCTCAATGGTCAGCCCCTTGGCCTGAGACTATAAGCTCTAGTTGTATGCTTGGGTCTAAAGAAACAGCTTCTCAATCCCTCTCGATCGGTCCACTATCAATATAATGGTCTCTCATTCTTTAAATTGCATTGAATTTAAGTTAATCTCATGCAAATTTTCTTCATTGGACAACCCTCTCAACTGAGAAATTTGCAATTCCATCTAGCCACCTTTGTTTAAGAAACTTCACATAATGAAGGGGAGCACCAAAATATTCCCAGTCTATTCCCAATTTTCCTCCTCCCTTCCCAAAAGTCATCGATCTCTGCTGTTTGAGTGGCACACACAGAAAGTGCTGGAGGAACTCAGCAGGTCAGGCAGCATCTATGGAGAGAAGTAAACAGCTGGCATCTTGGGTCAAGACCCTTCACCAGTTTTGTTTATTTCCCTCCACAGATGCTGTCTGACCTTCTGAGTTCCTCCAGCACTTTTTGTGTGTGTTGCTCCAGATTCCAGCATTTGCAGGATCTCTTGCGGCTAAGTCTAGGTAGGCTATTTTCATGGTATGGAGGTGGCAATTCATGAACTAATCTTGTTGTCTCTGAATTATGCTCGGAAGCTAGAATGTTGGATGTAGTTGCCTTCATCATCTGTTTATCTGTGGGTGTAGGAAGGAAGACTTTCCTTGCTTTCCAGTCAACTCTAATGGCAATTATATCAGTCTAAACAAGCAAAGACACAATGAATTTTGACCATGGCACCTCCTAAGGTCAGGTGTCCTGCCAAAACTGAGACATGCAGGCAGGGTGCACAAGGACAAAGACACCTGCAGAATTAAACCTCAGCTACCATTACCCTCATGTGACATGGGAAGATAATAGACAGAATAAGTTACAGAAACAAAGTGAGGGAATCACAGCCAATAAGAGGGAGGGGCAAGGGAAATATTCTTCAGCAAAACAATATGTACACCCAAAAGTGAATTCAAATCCACAACAGATCCTACAACTCCAACCAAGAATATAACAAAATTTCATGCCATAAGTTATACCGTTTTATACAGTTTAGAGTAATTCGCATGAAAATCTTGCACTAGCTCACTTTCCAGTTGTTAAATCATAAAAATTGGACAGAGTGCACAATCAAGTAACTCAATGCAATACAATTAATTCCTATGCATTTATGATGGAAAGTGCTCATGTCAACCATCTCTCATCAATGCTGGTTTTCTAAGTCAGAGAATCATAGAAATTTGCTGCATAGGAAATTGTATCCATGTCAACCAAAAATGGAGTTAGCTAGGTTATTCCTACAATCTAGCGTTCAGCCTACAGCCTTGAGGATTATGACTCTTAAAGCATCCTTCCAGATACCTTTTCAATGCAATGAGGGTTTCTGCCCCAACACAGAGATCCAGACACCACAGCACTTTGGATGAACATATTTTCCCCCAAATCCCTTTTAACTTTTGTACCATTTAACTTAAATCTTTCTCCCAAGTCGTCACTCTCTTTGCCAAGGAAAGCAAGTCCATCCTGTTTACCCTGACCAGATCATTCATTGTTGTACATGCTGTTTTCCATCTCCCAGCTCCTAAGCCAACTCTGTTGACAAAATGGTTTGTATCCCCGGCTCCTATTGCCTCACCCTCACCAGATTTCACCTCAATGCCTTACCTTATAGGATTCAAATTCCAAATGCAAGATCGCAGTAGAAACTAAAATATACCATGTTCCTGTTCAGTGATAAATACTAACAAAAATCTCATTGATATTTCACTTATTCTTCCCTTCCTCTCGACATTATTGGATACATTTATACAATGATGACTTCCTCCTAGGCTATCTGCAACTCAACAGTTAATTGCAGGAAGCTGCATAACAGCAATAACCCACAGGCAAAATGACTCACGGCTATTTTTTTAAAAAAGCTATCTGTAGGGATCTGGCTAACAGCAGCAAATTTACTGTTTTTTAAATTAAATTAAGTTCACAATATTTTTCATCATTAGCACTACTCACTCAGGTTTGGTCTACCACATGCAGTCCCCCGTTTACGCAATGGTTCTGTTCCTGAGAACTAAACGCAAGCAGATGTCTCCTTAAGTTAAAAATGCCTGTTTTCTACAGCTACCCACATTCTATTGCTTTTGCTATAATTCTTTCATTTCATCAAATATTCACCCTAATGTTACCCATAATTAAACTAATGAAATATATCCTGCATCCAGTCATTCATGAATGCTACGAAACATTTTATTAGTATTACTAGCTTGAAAAATGTATGGGAGAATTTGTCTAAGGTCGGATTTCCATAAGTCAGGTCATTAGTAACCCAGGGAGCCCCTGTACTTCCAATGTCAGATGCTATAGGGAAACAATAAACCTTCCAAGCAAAATACAACACATTCAGAGAGTGAAAAATCAGAAAGAGCTCCCACAATGCTATGACAATATCAGACAACTGCCTTTCTTAAATATCATGGTTTCTCAGTGTAGAATTGGTATGAAGTCATCAATTTCTTCCACATTTTGTCCTGCAAACTGGAGGAAATGACCCAAATGGAAGGCACACAGGATCCTAACTAACACCCAAAGCACTCACTTCCATCACCAGCACAGTGTAGCTTCAGTGTGTAGTGTCGACAAAGTTACACCAGTGCACTTTACCAGGGCTTCTTCGACAGCATTTCTCAATTCACTGCTCTCCACAACGTGGATAGTCAGTAACACCAGATGCATGAGAATGGCATCTTTGTAAAGACCCATCCCAAGTTAACTTAGAAATATATCACTGTACCTTCTTCATTACAGGTTTTAAATCACAGAACACCCAACAGTACTGTCAGAGAACCTTTGCAGGAAAGTGTTTGAATCAGTGATATCCATATCCAAAGTAGGGATAATACGAATTTTTAGTTCAACCGAGACTTCTGACCAGAAGTTCAAGACAACAGTAGCAGCACAGAGGTTACATTATCAGACAAGCAATCTAGAGATCTGCATTAACAATCTAGACACCCATGTTCAAATCTCACTATGATGACTGTGAAATTTAAGTTCTGTTAATTATCCAGACTCACCAATGTTGTTTAATCTTAAATGCCCTCTGAAAAGGACTAGTAAGTCACTCAGCTTCCTCAGAAAGAATAAACCTTTACGGATCACCCAGCATCAACCCAATTTGCTCCAAATCCAGTCGACCTTGCAAAATCATCCTCACAGACGTCTGGGAACTGGTGTCCAAAGTGCTACCCAAATGTCCCACGGTACTCACAGAAGCATACCTCAGGGACAGCATGCCAGACACCTCCATCACAATTCCTCTCTACCTAGGATGACGATAATAGATTTAAGTCAATTGATTCCATTAAATTGAAAAAAAAGTGTGGGTGGAGCTAAGCAATAGCAGGGGAGCAGAAAATTGCAGTTGTTTGTGGGCCTCCACATATTAGTTGTGACAAAGGGAACAGAATAAAATGAAAAAAATAGAGGTGCATATAACAGTAATATAGTAATTATGGTGGACTTTAGTCTACATCTAGACTGGGCAAATCAAATTAGTATGAACATTGTGGAGGATGAATTCCTGGAATGTACATGAAGTGAATTTATGGATCAGCATGTTGATGAGCAAAGTGGGAAGCAGAAGGGATTAATTAATAACCTTGTTCTGAAGGAAAGAGAGGCAATAATATGATAGAACTTTATATTAAGTATGACAATCACGTAATTCAATCTGAAACTTGTATTTTCAATTTAAACAAAGCATAGGTATGAGGGAGAGGTTGGCTGTGGTAAATTGTGGAAAATGACATTAACGTTTATGACTGAGGACAAGCAATGATTAGTATTTGAAGAAATAATAAGTATTTTTCAACAAATACACATTCCTCTAAAGCACAAAAACAGAAAAGGAAAAATAATCCAACCCATGCATTGGAGGAGAAATCAACGGTAGTATTAAATCCAAGTAAAAAGGCTTACAACATTGCTAGATAAATGAGGAAGCCTGAGAATTGAGGGCACTTTGGAACTCAAAGGATGACTGAAAAATTGATAAAGGGAAACATAAGAGAATAAACCAACAAGAAACAGATTGTAAGACCTTCAATAGGTACGTGAAAAGGAAAAGACCAAGAGAAAACGTGCACACTTTAAATTCAGAGATGGAAAAATGTATGATGCAGGATAAGAAAATGGCAGAGGAAGACAAAAAAAAAACTTCTAGAAGTGATGGAGAACAAAGGAAGGAAAGAAGGAAGGAAAAGAAATAACTATTAGTGAAGAAATGTCACTAGAGAAGTTCACAAGCCTGGAAATTAATCTACATCCCAGAGATCTGAAAGAGGTCACTGTATGGATAAAGCATGCTCCAGTTATCACCCTGCAAATTCTGAAAGTTGTTCCTGCAGACTTGAGGGTATCAAATATGACCTGTCCATTTAAGAAGGTAGGTAGAGAGAAAACAAGTAATTACCGACCTGTTAACCAGACAATGGTAGTATGGAAAATGCTGGAATCTATAATAAAGGAGGTGACATCAAGACACTTAGAAACTAGCACAATTGATTATGAGTCATTATGGATTTATGAAAGGGAAATCACTAATCTATTGGAGGCCCCTTGATCCACCATCACAGAAACAGGTGCTTTGGCCCACCAAGTCCATGCCAACCATTGTATGTATCTATATTAATACCATTTGATCTGTAGCCTTCTATGCCTTGGCAATTCAAGTGCTTGTCAAGATGTTTCTTGAATGTTATGAGAGTACCTATCTCCACCTCCTCAGCCACCACATTGCAGCTTCCAACCAACCTATGTGGAAATATTCCAGCCCTGATCTCTTCTGAACATTCTACCTCTCTCCTAATACTTCGTGTGTTAGATACCACCACCAAAGAAAGAAGAGCTCCAAAGGGCAGGCATGGTAGTGTAGCGCTTAGCGTAACGTTTTACAGTGCCAGCGACCCAGGTTCAATTCTGGCCGCTGTCTGTAAGGAGCTTGTACGTTCTCCCCATGACTGCGTGGGTTTCCTCTGGGTGCTCCGTTTTCCTCCCATATTCCAAAGACATACGGGTTAAGAAGTTGTGGGCATGCTATGTTGGTGCCGGAAGCGTGGCGACATTTGCGGGCTGCCCCCAGAACACTCTACGCAAAAGATGCATTTCACTGTGTGTTTCGATGTACATGTGACTAATAAAGATATCTTATCTTATCTTAAGATTCTTACTACCTAGCTTATCTACCACCCTCATAATTTTGTATACTTATCAGGTCACCCCTCAGCCTCGGCTCCAGGGAAAACAAACTCTCCTGAAAGCTGAAGTGCTCCAATCCAGGCAACATCCTGCTGAATTGCCTCTGCATCCTCTCTAGATGGCTGGTAGAGTAGATGAGGGGAAATCAGTAAACAAGCAGAACCTTTGAACATTTTTAAAGGAGAGGTATGTAGATAATTGATAAACAAAGGAGTGAAAGGGAGTGGAGAGGAATTGAGATTACTGTCAGGTCAGCAATAATCTTATTAAATAGAGAACAAGGCATGAAGAACCCAGTGGCCTATTCCTACACCTAATGTTTGTGTTTCTCAGAAGGCTTTTGATAAGGTCCCAAACAGGAGGTGGATGAACAAGGTTAGAGCACATGAAATTGGAAGTAAAATCCTCAAAGGGATTAAAAGTCGGTTAACTTTGTAGAAAACTGAGTAGAAATAAATGGTCTTTCTCAGGTTGGCAGGTTGTGACCAGTGGGTACATGGGAATTGGTGCTTGGGTTGGGCCACAAGTATTCATGATCTTCATTGAAGATTTGCCTAAAGGGACCAAATGTAATATTTCCATGTTTGCTGATGACACTAAACTAAGTGGAAACGAGTAGTGATGAGATTGCAATGAAGCTTCAAGGAATATAGACAAATTGAGGGAGTGGATAACAATATTGCAAATGAAGTACAATATGGAAAAATATGAGGTTATCCACTTCAGTAGAAAATACAGGAATGCTGAGTTTTTGTTTTGAAGTGGGAGACTGAGAAATGCTAATGTTCAGATGTTAAAAGATGGACTTCCAAAATTGATTTTGTACACAGCTCAAGCCCACACAGAATAAACAGGGTGCGGCTGCCTGCTGTGTGACATCTCAGCTGCTGTTCCATTAGAGAAACGTCTTTGTCTGAATCGCGATTTCAAAACGAATCACTGCTTCCAAATATTAACACATTAAATGGTAGTAGGAAGGCTGGTTCTTGCCTACGTTAATGGTTAGATTGCACCTACAGTTAGATTTGTTAGCTAGTTTTATTTTGTTAGGTCATGTGGGTGAACCATATGGATAAAGTGGGTCACCTGAAAAAAAATTGATAACCACTGCTCTAAAGTTTAAAAGAATAGGAGGTGACCTCATTGAATCAGACAACATTCTTAGAGGACTCAACAGGGTAGATGTGGAAAGGCTAAGGAGCCCAGGACTAGGAATCACACTTTCTGAATAAGGGACAGGCTATTTTGCACTAAAATGAAAAGAAATTTCCTCATTCATATGGATGGTGAATCTTTGGAATTCTCTAACTCAGTCACTGAGTCAAAACAGACCTCAATAGATTTCAGGATTTTAAAGCAATCGAGAGATACAAAGATAGGACAGGAAAATGGCTTTTGAGCTTGAAAAATCAGAGATGATCTTGTTGACTGGTGGAGCAGATTTGTGGGGCTGAATCGCCCACTGCTCTCATTTCTTGTGCAATGTTCAGCCACAATTGCCAAGAGGATGATCCATCTCGGCTTCCTGCTGAGACTCACGCCATCACAGAAGCCAGACTCCAATCAGTTTGATTCACTCCGCGTTTAATCAAGAAATGGCTAAGAGCACTGGTTGCAACAAAGGATATGAGACCTGACAAAATCCTGGCTTTTATACTGAAGACCTGCACTCAAGAACCAGCTGCAACTCAAGCCAAATTGTTGTGTTACAGTTATATCATCAGCATCATACTAACCATGCAGAAGATTACTCAGGTGTGACCTGTTCCAATAAAAAGGATGAAACCAATCCAGCTAATTACCATTCAATCAATTTACTCTCCACCAAAGTGACAGAAGGCAATGTCAACAAATCTATCATGCAGCACTTGCTCACCAATGCCCAGTTTGGGTTTCACTCAGACCACTTGGTTCCAGACCTCCTCACAGCCTTGATCCAAATATTGATCAGAGATTTGAGAGTCCCTTGATATCAAGGCAGTACATGTACCAAAGAGCCCTGGCAAAACTGAATTGAACATCAAAGGGAATAGCTGAAATTAAACCATAGAAAAATGTTTACGTTTGTTGGAGGTCAAACATCCCAGTCCAGGACATCCTGCAGGAGTTTCTCATGGCAGTGTCCTAGACACAGCCACCTTCAGCTGCTTCATCAGTGACCTTTCTTCCATCAGATCAGCAGTGATCTGGTGAAGAATGCATAATGTTCTATTCCATTTGAAGCTCCTCAGTAAATGCAGCGTGCAGCAAGCAAGATTCATACCTCAGCAGTGCCAGCCCCTAACCATCTCCAACAAGAGAGTCTAACCAACTATTCCTGATATTGTCAAGTTTCCCATCATCAACATCCTAAAGGTCACCATTGACCAGAAATTCAACTGAACCAGCCACTCAGTAGTATGGCTATGTGGTCAATGCTAAGTGACTTGCCTCCTGATACCCGAAAGCCTTTTAAACCATTTATTAGGCACAAATGATGGAATACTCTCCACTTGCCCTGATGAGTGCATCTCCAAAAACTTAAGAAGATTGACACCATCCAGGATAATGCAGCCTGCTTGACTGGCAGTCCATCCTCCATCGTAAATTTTCATTCCCTCGACCACTGGCACACAGTCACTACGGTGCATATTAGCTACAAAATGCAATGCAGTGGCTCGCTGTAGCTGCTCTTGGATGACCTATCAACAGTACCTCAAGAATTTAAAGTGAATGAGGAAAATTCTGCACATTCAGTGGGAAGATACCAGCATCTTCACCGAAACTCACGTCAGCAGCAACTGAGGCTTCATGATTTTCATGTCGCTACTCCTTTGTGTGAATATTGTGTGCAAGTGCTAAATTTTAATCACCTCAAACAAGACCTCTGCTCCCAGCTCACTCATGGTCAGAAGAAATGCTAGGGGGATGTGCTGAGAATTTGTTAAAGATGTAGACATTGCAAGCCAGCAATCAAGCAAGATCAATGGCATCACATCTTCCAGGGAATGGAGGGATATGAATCACATGTAGGCAGATAGGTTTAGTTTAATTTGGCATCATGATTGGCACAGGCATCATGGGCCAAAGGGCCTGTCCCTGTGCTGTACTGTTCTATGTTCCATTATGCAATGGCCTGCTTTGAAAACTGTTCTGCCTTCAAAGCTGAAAAGAGAAAGAGAAGCAAAGAAAGGAAATAAAACCCTTGGTAGCAGACAGCTTTTCCCTGTGAAGAAATGTCCATATCTTTTCTGTGGTTCTAGGACCTGTGACATCTCAGGATCCAGAAATAAATCTGTGGCAGGGAGACCACTGACAAACAAATATTGAAATGCAAGAAATCCAGCAGTCATTTTCACACTGCAAGTTCCCACATAAAGTAATTAAATGGCCAATAATCTGTGTTAGATGTTTGTTGATAAATCAACGTTGACCAGGATACCCTTGCTCTTCTCTGAATAAGACACAAGCACCTGTAAAGTCAGACTGGCCATATGATGAAAGTTTTGATACTTTAATTCAAATCAGTGAGCGATAAGAATCCAATCCAGGAAGTTCCCTTACAATTGCAATACAATTTCTAGTCTTGTACTATAACTAAATTATTAAAAACAAAAAGAGATTAATTCGATGGACAGTTCAATTTTTTTTTTACCTAAAATGAAGCTTAGCTTTCCAGATGGGTTTGCAAGTAAATGCAGCACTAACACAGAGATCAATTATTTGGTCTAGGCCAAGCATTGTGCTTACAGTGACTTCAGCAAGCAGTTCTGGAAATCAGCAGAGAAGCATCCATCAAGTGAAGTCTTATGTTTGCTTGGCAGATGAAGAAAATAATAACAACAGCTTTTAAGTCCAATTCCTGAACCAAAGTATTGCCAGCTAAAATAATTTAATTCATTGTGCAAGTAAGGTTTGTTTGTTTCAGACAACTCTCAAAGAGATACCTTGAGTAAGAGATTTCCAAGCAGATCCAGAGACTGAATAACAATGTTTCCAAGATAGCCCTTCAATGTCATATTCAGATGGCAACAGAGAGACAATCAACTTATAACCATGGGTAAGGGTCTGTTATGACTGCTTTGACTTCATATTGCTGATGGCCACAATTTCAATTTTATTTCAGTTTCTCCTTCAATTGGGCAGTTCTGCACTAAAGTTTGTCACGTTGCCAGCAATTACAATCCACTCACAATTGAAATAAACAAAATGATTTAAGGATAATTATCTATAGCTGATCGCTCCATTTTCTACCACTTCCAGATCCTACACCACTCCAATTTGCCCTGATTCAAACAATGAGGGTTCCTTTTACCTCAAGCAACTTAATTCTAGTTATACAAACGCCTCATCTGAAAGGTTGAGCATGATTTAGCCAAAGCCATTCGCAGGAGCTCCTCCACTGAGCTTCTACAGAGCACGTTACAAGAACTGTTGTTATCCCTAGTGTGGTTTGGGGAAAGACGACAACGACTCCTGTCCACCATTGTAAATGTATGTGTAACTTCAAACTCTGGTAACAGGTTGAGGGATAAACTCCCAAAGGTGGAATGCTGATCTTAAAATAATAGTCAATTGAGAGGTACTGGAGAGTTACTGATGCTCGTGGAGTCAGTCTGTTCAGAAGACGAGACAGAGCCGGCAGAGAAGCAGCCAAAGGGAAAAAGGAATAGGGTCAACCATTTCACAGTTCTTCCAGCAGGAAAGATTCATTATGCAGCTTCTGCCATACACAGGATCCACCCACACTCACACGTGGACTGTACAAATTGGAACATCCATCATTTCTTAAGAATAACTTGTAGGCCATAGATATGGAACTGAAAACCCCAGTAATCCACCTCACAATAAGGAAACACATGGATCAAGGCTAAATAAATATCCAGAATATACAATCTGCAAGAGCGTGAAGGTGGAATGTTGTTTCTCAGACTGGAGGACCATAACTAGTGGTGTGCCATCGGGATCAATGCTGGGAGCTTTGCTGTTCATTATTTATACAGATGATTTGAATGGTTAGTAAGTTTGCAGGTGATACTAAAATATATAGTGTTGTAGGCAGTGAAGAAAGTTATCAAAAATTACAGGGGGGTGTTGATCAGCTAGGCAGCTGGGCTGAGGATTGGCAAATGGCATTCAATCCAGATAAGTGCAAGGCGTTGCAGTTTGGGAAATCAAACCGGGGTAAGACATATATAGTGAATGGTAGTGCCCTGGGGAACGTTGTGGAACAGAGGGACTTAGGAGTACAGGTACATAGTTCACTGAAAGTGGTGTCATAGGTAGACAGAGTGCTGAAGAAGGCATTTGGCATGCTGGATTTCATTAGTCAGGACATTGAGAATAGAAGTTGGGATGTTATGTTACAGTTGTACAAGACATTGGTGAGGCAGCACTTGGAGTATTGTGTACAGCTTTGGTCACCATGTTATAGGAAGGACATCATTAAGCTGGAAAGAGTGCAGAGAAAATTTACAACAATGTTGCCAGGCCTGAGTTATAGGGAGAGGTTGAGAAGGTGAGGACTTTATTCCTTGGAGCATAGGAGATTACAGGGTGACCTTATAGAGGTGAATAAATTCATAAGGGGCATAGTTGGGTGAATGCACAGTCTCTTTCCCAGGGAAAGGGAACCAAAAACTAGGAAGCATAGGTTTAAGGTGAGAGGGGAATGATTTAAAAGGGACCTGACGGGCAACTTCTTTATGTAGAGGGTGGTGCGTGTATAGAATGAGCTGCCAGAGAAAGTGATTAAGGCAGGTAGAACAACATTGTATATGGATAGGATATGGGCCAAGTGGGCTTAGATGAGCACCTTGGTCAACATGGACGAGTTGGGCTGAAGGGCCTGTTTCCCTGCTGTATGACTCCCCAGGACCCTGCCATTTACTGTGCAAGTCCTGGCCTGGTTTAACTTCCCAAAATGCATTACCTCACACTTATCCAAGTTGAATTCCATCTGCCACTCACTCGCCCACTTTCTCAGTTGACCTACATCCTGTTGTAAATTTAAACCACCTTCTTCACTGTCACTATACCACCAATTTTGGTGTCATCTGCAAACTTACTAATCATGCCACCTATATTCTCTCCCAAATCATTAACGTACATGATGAACAATTAAGGACCTTTATCACACTGGAAGAATCCCAGAACATTGAGCTGCCAGTCCCTCAACCACATTTCTGTAAAGGCCATAATATCACAATCCCATGTGCAGATCCATGCCCTGAGTTCATCTACTTTAACTGTCAGGCTTCTTGCATTAAAATTAACACAGTTTAGCCTATTAGAGCTTTCTTGCTCTCTGTCCTGCCCGGCCTGCCGACTGGACTTGCACGGCTTAACTTCTACACCTGTGGAGTGACCACCTCCCTGAAGCTCCTCTGATACTCTCAGCATCACAGATGCTCATCAGTGAGTCCAACTGCAGCTTCAACCACTCTGGGGTTAGTCAGGAACTGCAGTTGGGCACACTCAGTCACCAGGGACACTGGAAGTTTCCCTGCTTCTGCAGGAGCAGCACGTGACTTCCCTGACTGCCATCTCTAAACTTACTAAGTAAAAGATCTTACCTTAGTCGTCAAGCTTTCTTATTTTAACGTAACAGCTGGGAACTATCTTGAAACTATATTGCCACTCCTTTGTTGTCACTGCATCAAAATTCAAGAACTCCTGACCAACAGCACCACAGGAGTACTTCCACCAGAATGACTGCAGTGCTCTAAGGTGGCTCAACAGCACCTTCTCAGGTAAGGATGGCTTAAAAAAATGTTGGCTCTGTCAATGACACCCACATCCAATATAAAAGTTAAAAAATGCTTTGCACACTGATCGATTCCCCAAGGAATGTTATCACTGGGAATTACGCTAACTCTGCATTACATCACTGGTATCTTACATCATCTTCAAAGTACACAAAATTAAGCTGACTAAAAGCCAAGAATTAAATACCAGCTTGAACTGTCCCATAGGAATAGCACAACAGCTTATTAGTCTGACTGAATCGTGCTACTATTTTTACAACACATTCGCCACATAACATTTGAAATTCAATCTCAGGATAGCCAAACAGCAATTTTATCACCGATTTCAAATTTTCTTTTTGTAAAGTTAGTAATACGGCATGAGACACAAAAAAAACTAACTTATTAACTTCCCTGCATTAAAAAAAGAGAAATAAACAGTTGAACATCATCTATCATTGGAATTTCTATTCATCCTATTCTGTCAAAACCTAAATACCTTAAACACCTTTACTCTCAGCTTTGGAATCCTTTAACCTATTTATTTGCAAATGGAGAGTACAACTTATGAACACTGCTAAGTACATCTCATCCCATGTTGTGAAGAAATTAAAACCATTGAAAAACAATTTCCTCTGGAAAGAATGCAGAGCAGAGATCATTCAGGAGTGATGACAGGCTGAATGGGGTGTCAGGAAGCACTTCTTTACACATCCAGTAGTGAAAATCTGGAACTCTTTTAAAGCTATTGAGACTATGGATCCATTGAAAAGTTAGATTTATTTTTAATGGCATTGAGAGGTAATTCGGTTAAGTTGCAAATCTGGTGAAAAGAACTGCCAACTGTTGAGGTGCACCATGTAAAATGCTACCTTGAAGTAATATACAACAGATCAGAACATAAACCATTCACCTCCAAACCCTCCAGTGAATGGGGGAGGCAGATGAAAGATTGGGACAGCAAGAGAGAAAAGGCGTTGGGAGGATGTTGGGGGATGGGGTGGGGGAGGATGTTGGGGGATGGGGTGGGGGAGGATGTTGGGGGGGTTGGGGGGGAGGACAGACGGGGGGCGGGGGAGGACGGACGGACGGGGGTTGGGGAGGAAAGATGGACGGGGGAAGGACGGACGGGGGGCGAGGGGGGGAAGGACGGACGGGGGGGGCGAGGTGGGGGAAGGACGGACGGGGGGCGAGGGGGGGAAGGACGGACGGGGGGCGAGGGGGGGAAGGACGGACGGGGGGCGAGGGGGGGAAGGACGGACGGGGGGCGAGGGGGGGAAGGACGGACGGGGGGCGAGGGGGGGAAGGACGGACGGGGGCGAGGACGGACGGGGGGGGCGAAGGGGGGGAGGACGGACGGGGGGGCGAAGGGGGGGAGGACGGACGGGGGGGCGATGGGGGGGGGGTGGACGGACGGGGGGGCGAAGGGGGGGAGGACGGACGGGGGGGCGAAGGGGGGGAGGACGGACGGGGGGGCGAAGGGGGGGAGGACGGACGGGGGGGCGAAGGGGGGGAGGACGGACGGGGGGGCGAAGGGGGGGGAGGACGGATGGGGGGCGAAGGGGGGGAGGACGGACGGGGGGGCGAGGGGGGGAGGACGGACGGGGGGGCGAGGGCGGGGAGGACGGACGGGGGGGTGGGTGGGGGGGATGGACAGGGAGATGGAGGGGGTGGGGGGTTGGATAGAGGGGGAGATGGAGGGGGTGGGGGGGAGATGGAGGGAGTTGGATGGAGGGGGAGATGGAGGGGGTGGGGGGAGATGGAGGGGGTGGGGAGGAAGGGAGGGGCGTCGGGGGGGGAGGATGGAGGCGGGGAGCCCAGCTCAGTCACTGCCCGGGGGGGGGGGGGACGCTCCCCGTCGGCCCTGCACCGGGACCCGAGGCTCCGAGGCCCGGACCCGGGGGTTGCCCCGGTAACGGGGGGGGGGGGTGTGGTGGGGGGGGAGGAGACCGGAGGCCGGGGACCGCCCCCTACCCCCCGGGGCCGGGCGGAGCCGCGGGGCAGGAGCCGGGACCCGGGCGGGACGCGCCCTCTCTCACCTCGGGGAGCAGCGCCGGGCCACCGCCCGCCTCCTTCTCCAACTCCTCCAGGTGACGCTCCGCCATCTTCAGGCGCCCCGCTGCATTCTGGGACAGCGGCGCCGCCGCCGCCGCCGCCGCCGCCGCACTCCAGGCGCGACCAGTCGATCCCGGTGAGCGGCTCGATCGACCCAGGCCGGCCAATCGATGTCCGGCAGGGCGATCGGTGGAGCTGCCTGGGCTGGTGGTCCCCCCCTGTCTGGAGGTGGTGTCCTTCTAGTAAGGAAAGGCAGGCCAGGACAGCTCACCAGCACTTCTCCCTCCTCAGCAGGCTAAAGAAATCTGGCATGTCCCCTTTGACCATCACCAATTTTTATTTGATGCACCATAGAAAGCATCCTATCCAGATGCATCATATCCTGCTACGGCAACTGCTCTGCCCGGGACCGCAAGAAACTACAGAGAGTTATGGACCCAGCCCAGCGCATCACGGACACCAGCCTCCCCTCCGTCTACACTTCTCGCTGCCTCGGTAAAGCAGCCAACATGATCAAAGACCCCACCCACCCCGGACATCAGATAAGACATCTTTATTAGTCACATGTACATCGAAACACGCGGTGAAATGCATCTTTTTTGCGTAGAGTGCTCTGGGGGCGGCCCGCAAGTGTCGCCACGCTTCCGGCGCCGACACACCGTGCCCGCAACTTCCTAACCCGTATGTCTTTGGAATGTGGGAGGAAACCAGAGCACCCGGAGGAAACCCACACAAACTCCTTACAGACATTGGCCAGACTTTAACCTAGGTCGCTGGTGCTGTAAAGCGTTACGCTAACCGCTACACTACCGTGCCTGCCACATTCTCTCTTCTCCCCCCTCCCATCGGGCAGAAGATACAAAAGCCTGAAAGAACGTACCACCAGGCTCAAGGACAGCTTCTATCCCACTGTTATAAGACTATTGACCGGTCCCCTAGTACAATAAGATGGACTCTTGACTCTCTACCTCATTATGACCTTGCACCTTATTGTCTGCCTGCACTGCACCTTCTCTGTAACTGTAACACTTTATTCTGCATTCTGTTATTGTTTTACCTTGTACTACCTCGATGCACTGATGTAATGAATTGGTCTGTATGAACGGTACGCAAGATTGTTTTTTCACTGTCCTTCAGTACATGTGACAATAATAAATTTATTTACCAATTCGATAGAGATGTTGAAAGTCTTGCAGGTTTCACTGGAATAAGTGCACAGAATTGGAGAGGGTACAGAGGAAATTCACCAGGATAGAGGGAAACAACCCCCACAACCCATCTTCATCCCCCATCCACCCACTACCCAAACACATCACCCCCCAGCTCTCCCCCATCTGGTTCTATCTGCCCTTCACCTCTTGCCCCTTCCATTGGGCAGAAGATACAAAAGCTTGAGAACATGCACCAGCAGGCTCAAGGACAGCTTCTATCCCACTGTTATCAAACTCTTGAACGGACCTCTTGTTTGACAAAGATGAACTCTCAATCTACCACGTCATGGACCTTGCACCTTATTGTCTACCTGCACTGCACTTTCTCTCTAAGTGTAACACTATTTTCTGCATTCTGTTTTTTTCCCCTTGATGTAAATTTGTTTACTATTGTCACTTGTACTGAGGTACAGTGAAAAACTTGTCTTGCATACTGTTCATACAGATTGTCAAGAACCAGCAACAAAAGAAACACACGGAGTCATGATTCAGTGTTAAAAACTACTTTATTAATAACTACTTATGATAATAAGAAAAATAAAAGTAAAAATGTTAGAATGTTAGAAGTAAAAATGTTAAGCCTTGAACATTAACCCCAAAACTAAACTCTTCGTGTGTGTGTGTGGCAAAGTCCCAAACTCCAAGTCCAAGAATCTTAAAGTTCAGTTCCGCAAGCCATAAGGTGAAACATGAGCAAAGGCTCCTTCAACAACCACCGTTGTCTGAAGATAAAACGTAGATGTAGAGAACATAGAGAGAGTAATTACGAAATCCAAATGTTCCACAATGGAACCCAATCGATACCTCAGTGTTTACTCGGTAGTGACTTCCTCACCCCGAAAATCATCCGAATCGTTGCCGTCCACACAAATACCTGTTTCCTTCTACAGGTCAGCAACAAAGTGAACTCCACCAGATTACTTCCAATTTCCATACATGGATTGCAGTGACAGACACTGTTATTGTTTCTCATCCATCGACAGAGAAACTAGCAGGCTGGTGTCCCTCTCCCTTTTCTCTCTCTCTCTCCCTCTTCGACTTCGATTGACCTCTTCAACAATGTCATTACGTCCTTTATCTTTTGTTGACGTAAGCACGCCCCACACACACACACACACACACACACACACACACACACACACATCTATCTTAAAGGGACATTCACCGAGTCCGTAACAAGATCAATTCATTACACAGTGCATTGAGGTAGTACAAAGTAAAACAATAACAGAATGCAGAATAAAATGTTACAGTTACAGAGAAAGTGCAGTGCAGGCAGACAATAAGGTGCAAGGTCATAACGAGGTAGATTGTGAGGTCAAGAGTCAATCTTATACTCAGGAACCATACTTATGTATGGAACAACCTGTCTGATGGCATGCATACAAAAGCTTTTCAGTGTATCTTGGTACATATGACAATAATAAACCAATTACTAGAGAAATAAAGGACTGCAGATGCTGGAATCCAGATGAAAACCACTATGTTGCTGGAGGAACTCAGCAGGCCAGGCAGCATCCGTGGAGAAAAGCAGGTGGACAACGTTTCAGGTCAGGACCCTTCTTCAGGACTGAAGATAGGAAAAGAGGAAGCCCAATTTATAGGAGGGAAAAGCAGGGCAGTGATACATGGACAAAAGAGGGGAGGCGGGGTGGGCACAAGGTGGTGATAGGTAGATGCAGGTAAGAGATAGTGATGGGTGGGTGCGGGGGAGGAGGGGAGAGCAGATCCACTGGAGGATGGGTCAAAGGTAAGGAGAGAGAGGGAAAAAAAGAAGAGGCTAGGAAGGAGGAGGCCGAGGACCGACAAATCAGTGATGGAGTGGGAGGGGGAGTTGAAGTGACCGGCAACGGGGAGATGCAGATCGCGGTTACGGACAGAGCGCAGGTGTTCTGCGAAATGGTCACCTAGTCTGCGTTTGGTCTCACCAATGTAGAGGAGGCCACACTTGGAGCACCGAATGTAGTAGATGATATTAAGAGAGGTGCAGGTGAATTTCTGTCTCACCTGAAAGGACTGTTTGGTATTGGTATTGGTATTGGTTTATTATTGTCACTTGTACCGAGGTACAGTGAAAAGCTTGTCTTACAAACCGATCGTACAGGTCAATTCATTACACAGTGCAATTACATTGAGTTAGTACAGAGTTCATTGATGTAGTACAGGTAAAAACAATAATAGTACAGAGTAAAGTGTCACAGCTACAGAGAAAGTGCAGTGCAATAAGGTGCAAGGTCACAACAAGGTAGATCATGAGGTCAGAGTCCGTCTCATCGTATAAGGGAACCGTTCAATAGTCTTATCACAGTGGGGTAGAAGCTGTCCTTAAGCCTGATGGTACGTGCCCTCAGGCTCCTGTATCTTCTACCCGATGGAAGAGGAGAGAAAAGAGAATGTCCCGGATGGGTGGGGGTGGTGTACGGGCAGGTGTTGCACCTATGGCGGGGGCAGTGGAAAGTTCCCGGGGTGGGAGTGGGATGGGTGGGGGGGGGGGTGGGGAGGAAGAGTGAACAAGGGAGTCATGGAGAGAGTGGTCCCTGCGAAAGGCAGACAGGGGTGGGGAGGGGTAGATATGCTTGGTGGTGGGGTCCTGTTGGAGATGGCGGAAGTGACGGAGAATGATGTGTTGGATACATAGGCTGGTGGGTGACATGGGGGACCCTATCCCTGTTGGGTCTGGGAGGGGTGTGGATGAGAGCGGAGGTGCGGGAAACGGCAGAGATACGGGTGCGAGCTCTCTCGACCACAGTCGGGGGGAAGCCCCGGTTAGAAAAGAAGTTGGACATCTCGGATGTCCTGGAGTGGAAAGCCTCATCACGGGAGCAGGTGCGGCAGAGGCAGAGAAATTGAGAAAAAGGGATCGCGTCCTTGCAAGAGACAGGGTGGGAGGAGCTGTAATTGGGTTAGCTGTGGGCGTCAGTGGGTTTGTAAAATTACCACTTATCTTAATGGTCCCCATTGTCACCTTCCTTACTCATCAGATTCCAGCACTGCCAGCCCTTTGTGTCCCTGCTTATCACCCTCCGAGCTGTCTCTGCCTTCACCATTCCTGACCCTTTCTGGATCCATCTTTGCCAGTTGTTTTGGAGACACCAGAGACTGGAGATGCTGGAATCTGGAGCAACACACAAGTGCTGGAGGAACTCAGCGGGTCAGGCAGCATCTGTGGAGGGAAGTGGACAGTCGACGTTTCAAGTCGAGACACTTCATCTGGACTGGCAAGAAAGAGGGGAGATATGCAGCATAAAAAAGAGGAGGGTAGTGGTTTCTGGGAAAGGAGGACATCTTGGACGTCCTGGAGTGAGAAGCCACATCATGAGAACAGATGTGGCAGAGACAGAGGAACTGAGAAGAGTGACAGGCCAGGAAGAGGTGTAGTCGAGGTATCTGTGGGCTTGTAGAAGATGTCAGTGGATAATCTTGTCTCCTGAAATGGAGACAAAGAGATCAAGAAAGGGGAGAGAGGTATCGGAGATGGGCTGAGTGAATTTCAGGGCAGGGTGGAAGTTGGTAGCAAAGTTGATAAAATCGACGAGGTTCGCTTGGGTGCAGGAGCAGGAGTTGGGGAGTGGTGCCAGTGTTGGTTTGGAACAGGGATTACTTCACGGAGCCAGTGAAAACACAGGCATCACTGTTTTCTGTTTTCATTTCTTATTTTAATCCCTCGTCCCTGGTATTCTCCATGCCTTCTGCTGATTAATTGATACCTTATCTTATCTTATTTCTTTTTCAATCTTTTTATTAATTTTCAAATTAATACAGTTTAATACATATAACATCGGCGATTATACACGTGATACAAAGAGATCGGGAGGACAATCATGACGTATATAATCATAAAGAATAAAAAATATATCCTAGGCCCCACGGTCTCATAGTAAACGAATATATTACTTATCTTATTTCTGTGGTACCACCACTTATAGAGTCATAGAGCACTACAGCACAGAAACAGGCCCTTTGGCCCATCGAGTCTATACCACCTGATCTTCTTCCTAGTCCCATCTTCATGCACCCGGACCATATCCCTCTAAATCCCCATCCATGTACGTATCCAAACCTCTCTTGTTACAATTGAACCTGCATCCGCCACTTCCGCTGGATCTCTCCTCATAGGCTAACCCCCTCATCTTGGGAATCAACCTATTGAACCTCCACTGCATCACCTCCAAAGCCAGTATATCCTTCCTCAAGTAAGGAGACCAGAACTGCATGCAGTACTCCAGGTGCGGCCTCACCAGTACCCTGTACAGTTGTAGCATAACCTCCTTGCTCTTAAATTCAATCCCTCCAGCAATGAAGGCCAACTTTCCATTTGTCTTCTTGATAACCTGTTGCACCTGCAAACCAACCTATTGCGATTCACGCACAAGCACTCCCAAGTCCCTCTGCACAACAGCATGTTGCAATCTTTCACCATTTAAATAATGATCTGATCTATTTTTCCTTCCAAAGTGGATGACCTCACATTTACTGGCAGTGTACTCCATCTGCCAGACCCTTGCCCACTCACTTAACCTGTCTATATCTCTCTGCGGACTCTCCGCATCCTCTGCACAATTTGCTTTTCCGCTCAATTTCGTGTCAACAGCAAACTTAGATACTCTACACTCTGTCCCCACTTCCAAATCGTTAATGTATATTGTGAACAGAGCAGTCTCCTCTGTTGTTCTATAGTTACAACATTTAAAAGTCATTTAGACAGGGACCTGGACAGGGAATGGTGAAGAGGGATATGGGCCAAACACAGGCAAACGGGACTAGCTCAGGAAGACAACTAGGTTGGCATTGACAAGCTGGGCTGAAGGGCCTGTTTCTATGCTGTATAACTCTATGAGTCTATCCAGAAAGAGTCAGGTAAATCCAGGTAAACTCACAGTGGGGAATAGTGACTTCTTGGCACTACAGTGCAGCAGAGAGATAAAGGGTGATGATCATGTAGCAGAGAGATAAAGGGAGACTCGACAGGGTTGGTACCAGGCAGTGAAAGTCTGCAATGGGCTCAATCAGCCCGAGCCACAAACTGTAGGTGAAAGTGAACTATAGTAAACTCATGCCTGGTGACCAGCTAACAACAACTCCAGGGTGGAAGCTTGCCATTGTACATACGAGGTAAAAGCAGAACAGCTCACATAGCACATAGACACTGAAGCTTGACTCTGCAAAAGGCTTACTTCCTTCTATGTATACACAACTCATGGGGGGAAGTAGATAAGAAATAGTGTAAGAATAATGAAAACTCTGCATCAGGGAGCACTCATTCCAGGATGAGTGACTCCCCTGTTGACGTCAGCTTGTAATAAAGAGAAAGTTTGTTCTGAAGGTTGTTACAAGCCAGGTTGCTTCTTGGTGAATGTCCCTTTAAGGCACCTGGACAGTAGAGTAGTGTGTGTGTGTGTGTGTGTGTGTGTGTGTGTGTGTGTGTGTGTGTGTGTGTGTGTGTGTGTGTGTGTGTGTGTGTGTGTGTGTGTGTGTGTGTGTGTGTGGTGTTATCTACAAGATGGCAAAACTATAATTGGAGCTGGACTGGCTGTTTGTACAGAGAGTCGGAGAGAGAAAGAGAGAGAGACAGAGACAGAGACTGACTGCTGGTCTCTGTATCGATGGATGAAGAACAATAGTTGTATCTTTCACTACAATCCACGTATGGATTTTTGGAACAATCAAGTGAAGTCCACTTTGTCGTTAACCTGTACTGGAAAACAGGTATTTTTGTGGGCGGCCAAAAAATACCGCCGCCCACAGATACTTCTAGTGGCAGATACTTCGGAACAAAGCAGTGGGGATCTTCAGTGATTGAGGTGTCTTATGGGTTCCATCATGGAACATGTGGATTTTGTAATTTCTCTCTACATTCTCTCTACATTTTCTCTTCAGTCAGCGGTGGTTTTTGCAAAAGCCTTTGCTCGCATTTCACCTTATGACTCACTGAACTGAACTTTGAGAACTATTCCTAGACCTGGGGTTTGGGGATTTGCCGCACACACACTTCGAGTTTAGTTTGGGGGATTATGTTTGTTATCTAACATTTTTTTATTTTTCTTATTATTACAAGTAGTTATTAATCTTCTCCGTGGATTGTCACCTGGTCGTGGTGGAGAAGCTTGTGTGGTCCTGAGATCCCTAGAGCGATGCCGTCTGGAGCTATGCTCCTGGTAGGGTCACCCATGGCAGTAAGGTCGATGGTGAGGTTCCTGACAAAGAACAATCCAACCAAGACCTCAACGGTGGAACAGGCGGATGAAGTTACTTCAAACTCAACGGCTGTGAAGGCGGATGAAGGCTGCAACAAATCCATCAGCTCCAATCGTCGTGGTTTCCATGCCATTGGAATCAGTTGGTTGATTTGTGAAGTATCGTGTGCTTTTTGTAGTGCAACATCAAGTACACGTTAAACAAATACACGCACAGGCGTCTTCGCTCTGTGGGCTACTTAGAGCCAAGATTGGACTCAAGCCACTTGAGAGCCCATAAATAGATCAACGGAACGAAGACCATCATCCTCGACCTCGAGGGTTAGCCACGACGGCGACGAGGAGTTATTAATAAAATAGTTTCTAACACTTACATGTGACTCGGTGTGTTTCTATTGTTGCTGGTACATAACAAGATAAACCCCAGACTCCGTGTGAATTCTTTCCGTCTACAACCAGGTGAAGGTGAGGGCCGGGTGGAAACTGGCTGCGAAGGCAATTAAACATCCGAGTTCGGCATGAGCGTGTGAAGCAGCACCGATGCGGCCGTTGATGCACCGGAGAAAGGGCCGGGAGACTGGGCCTGAGCAGGACTGAAACAAGGACAGCTCCATGTATCCCAGCTGTAGCTTGGGCTCCCAGGAGTGCCCACAGCAAAGGGGTAGTGCACGCTGTACACCATGGGGTACGTGATAACCATTCAAATCTCCACACTGGGTTTGGATCTCACCTGGATAAGGCCCAATACTTATCTCCTCACCTTTGGACAAACTCTGACCCACTTTTAACAATTGCCCCCACCCCCAAGTTCTCCTGATTGGTCAGGATTTGATCCTGCTCTACCTCTGACTCGGGCAACCCCGATCAACCTGACCCTGACTTCCCAGTAGGCCCCAACCTATGATTCGTTAACACCTAATTAGTATTTGGCCCTGACTTCACCCATCCAAGTTTACCAACCAACTCAATAGACAATCTCCCCTCACTCGCCTCCACACCAGGCACCACTTGCTGACCCGACATCACGTCAACCCTACAATCCAGATCTCAATGAGACCCTTGGACACCAGCTCAGCACCAGGTAACATCACTCTCTCTACCTCAGGACCCATATCCAAATTGGACATGGGAGTTTCCCCTTTGTCCAAGCCCAGGACAAGATCCACTGTCCTGCCTTTGAGGTGCCAAGGTGGCACAGCAGGCAATGTCACTGCCTCACAGCTCCAGGGATCCAGGTTCAATCCTGACCTCGAGTGCTGTCTGTGTGGAGTTTGCACGTTCTCCCTGAGACCAGGTGGGTTTCCTCCGGGTGCTCCGGTTTCCTCCCACATACCAGAGACGTGAAGGCTGGTAGATTAATTGGCCGCTGTAAGTTACCCCAGGTGTAGGTGGATGGGAGGAAAATCAGAGGGAAGTTGATAGGCAGTGAGGAAGAGTAGATGATGGGGAGATAAGGAGTGCATTGGGGTTAATGGGATTACTCTGAGAGCCATCATAAACTCGATGGGACAAAAGGCCTCCTTTATTGTGAGAAATATGAAATTTCTAGAAGAAATCTCCTAAAAATATCTTATTAATGAGCAAGCTAGGAGAACTAGAAACAGAGTAACCTCAGGAAGCACAAATACCTGACTGGCTGGCAATGGAAGGAACACCGAGAAAATAGGAGCAGGAATAGGCCACTCGACCCCTCAAGACTGCCCCACCATTCAACATGATCAGGGCCGATCTGCCCCAGGCCTCATTTCCTCTTCTGTGCCAGTTCCCCCATCGCCTTAACTTCTACGGTCTTTCAAAACTTTATCCAGCTCCTCTTTAAGTAGCTCCACAACATTGTAGGGTAGAGCATTCCAGAGATCAGCCTTCCCCTTCTCACCCTCTGTGGGAAGAAATTCCGACACAGTTCAGTTTTAAATGTCTGTCACCTAAGCCTTGCTCGTGGTTCTCCCTGTGACTCGAGAAATACAACAAAAAAGTCTTCTTATCCTTTTCAGAATGTTCCTTAGCATTATACAGCTGGCAAAGTATTTTTGAAGTGTGTTATGAGGGGACTGCCCACCATAAGCAGTGTGAAAAATGGCTAAGTAACTCTCCTTTGTAAAACAAAATTGACTGAGGGATAAAGATTGGCCAGAAAATTGGGGGAATGTCCTCCGACACTTCTTTAAGATCGTGCTGTGGAAGCTTTTGTATCTTCCTTCTAATCCTTCTCCCAATTATCAGAAGGACAGCTTCTATCCCACTGTGATAAGACTATTGAACGGTTCCGTAATACGATGAGATGGACTCTTGATCTCATAAACTACCTTGTTATGACCTTGCACCTTATTGTCTACCTGCAATGCTGTGACACTTTACTCTGTATTCTGTTATTTTTTACCCTGTACTACCTCAATGCACTGTGTAAGGAATTGATCTGTATGAACAGTACGCAAGACATGTTTTTCACTGTACCTCAGTACATGTGACAATAATTAACCAATACCAATACTAATCTGTGTGCCCTCCTCAACTCCTGCACACTGCCCAAATTCTGACGTCTCTGCTAAGAGAAATAGATCTTTCCATTCTTCCGTCCAATTCTATACAGCTCAATGTCTTTCAGATGAAGCTCTTAAACCAAGACTCTATCTGCCCTCTCATGGGGTAACTAAAATACCATGACTCTATTTTAAAGAACAACAGGGGAGCTCTTCACCTTGCTCCCAAAATACTTCCACCATATCCTCCTCAAAACGGTTCCTGATGAAGGGTCGCATAACTGAAGCCTTCACTCAGTTTCTCTCTCCACATTTGCTGCCTGACCTGCTGAGTGTTTGCAGCACGTTGTGTCTTTATTTCTCATTTCCAGCATCCGCATGTTTTTTCCTCCTCTTTATTTGTTCTTCACCCATTGCCTAAAGCCAGACAATTCAAGTTTATTGTCATGGGCAGACATACCCAGGGTATAAATGCCATGAAAATTAGCTTTTTGCAGCAGCACCGCAGTACATGACAAACATGTTAACATAAACTTAAATTAACATAAATTATACATAACTTACATGTCAAAATAAATATAACAACGTCAATGCAAATTGAGAGAGAGAAAAAGAAATGTAGTCTGAGGCAGTGTTGGGGTTTTTCAGGTGGGTTCAAGAACCTGACGGCAGTGGGGAAGAAGCTGGTGTAGGTCTTCAGGCTCCTGTACCTCCTGCTTGATGGCAGCATCGAGAAGAGGGCACGGCCCGGATGGTGGGGTCCCTGATGATGGATGTCGCCTTCCTGAGACATCGCCTCTTGTAGATGTCCTCGACAGTGGGGAGAGCTGTACCGGTGATGAAACTGGCTGAGTCCCACCACTCTGTAGCCTCTTGTGTTCCTGTGCAATGGAGTTTCCATACCAGGCCGTGATGCAACCGGTCATTCAATATAGTAATTGCCATGTTGCTGCCTGTGGGAGTTTGCTGTGTACAAATTGCTGTTGTACTTCCAACTTTACAAAAGTGGTCATCTTCAAAAATATCTTATTGTTCATTGCTTGTGAAGTGTTTGATTCCTAAAGTTGTGAAAGGTGCTATACTAAGATAAGATAAGATTTCTTTATTAGTCACATGCACATTGAAACACACAGTGAAATGCATCTTTTGTGTAGAATTTTCTGGGGGCAGCCTGCAAGTGTCGCCACGCTTCCGGCGCCAACATAGCATGCCCACAACTTCCTAACCTGTACGTCTTTGGAATGTGGGAGGAAACTGGAGCACCCGGAGGAAACCCACGCAGACACAGGGAGAACGTACAAGTTCCTCACAGGCAGCGGCGGGAAGTGAACCCAGGTCGCTGGCGCTGTAATAGCGTTACGCTGACTGCTACACTACCGTGCCGCCGTCTACACTATTTCCATGCTGTATCTCTCTGTCTGTGACGCTCCCCCTCTCTCTGTCTCTCTCCCTGTCTCTCTCAGCATGCATTGCCTTTCACACTGCAGCAATCTCGCCCCTCCGCTGCCCCCTGCTGTAATAAAGAGGATGTGTTTCAGTCCTGATAATTCTCTCAGCTCCCGGTTTCTCCACAGGCTATGTTCACAGTGCCATGCATGTCCCTGCTCCTGAAGTTTCTTCTTTTCCAGTGTCATCAACATCGTTGCAGGGAACATTCAATTTACATTGCAGTTCTATTTTTGTTAGAAATAACAGTAAAACAGAAACATGTTAATAATCCTGTTTAAGGAGCAGGAATCGCAGTTGAAACAATGCACACTCTACACGAAGATTCAGAGTCAGGTTTATTATCACTGACATAGGACATGAAATGTGTTGTTTTGCAGCAGCAGTACAGTGCAAAGACATAAAATTACTATAAGTTACAAAAATAAATAAATAGTGCAAATAAAAGGAATAATGATAGTGTTCATGGACCTTTCAGAAATCTGATGGCGGAGGGGAAGAAGCTGTTCCTGAATCGTTGAATGTGGGTCTTCAGGCTCCTGTACCTCCTCCTCGATGGTAGTAACGAGAAGAGGGCATGTCCCGGATGGTGGGGGTCCTTGATGATGGATGCCACCTTCTTGACACATCACTTCTTGAAGATGTCCTCAATGGTGGGAGGGTATTGGTATTGGTTTATTATTGTCACTTGTACTGAGGTACAGTGAAAAACTTGTCTTGCATATCGATCGTACAGGTGAATTCATTACAACAGTGCAGTTACACTGGGTTAGTACAGAGTGCATTGAGGTAGTACAGAGTGCATTGATGTAAATTTAAAAGTGTAGAACGATTGTGCCCGTGATGAAGCTGGCTGAGTCTACTACCCTCTGCAGCCTCTTGCAATCCTGTGCATTGGAGCCTCCATACCAGGTGGTGATGCAACCAGTTAGAATGCTCTCCACCACACATCTATAGAAATTTGCAAGAGTCTTCAGTGACATAACAAATCTTCTATTTCACTTTGGTTGCTGGCAATGTGGAACTTATTGCCCATCTCTGATTACCCCTGAAGTGTGTGGCTTACTGGGCCATTTTGGAGGGGTTAGAAACCTGCCTCATTGCATGGGTCTCTGCTCACATATAAGTCACAGACTTCCTTCACTGAAGGACATTGGTGAACAAGATCGAGTCATGGAGTAAGTAATACAGCACGGAAACAGGTTCTTCGGCCCACCTTTTTTTTATTTACAGCATGGTAACAGGCCATTCCAGCCCAACCAGTTCGCGCCGCCCATTTTAAGCCCATATTAACCTACCCGTACGCCTTTGGAACGTGGGAGGAAACCGGAGCACCCGGAGGAAACCCACGCAGACACAGGAGAACGTACAAACTCCTTACAGACAGCGAAGGGAATCGAACCCCGATCGCTGGCGCTGTAATAGCGTCGCACTAACCACTACGCTACCATGCCACCCCACGGTACGTATCTTGTGCATGATGGATTTTTATTCAAATCCAGCAGTTTCAAGGTGACCTTCACTGATCCTAGTCGTTTTTTGTAGGGGCAGGAGTAAGTTATTTAGCCCCTCAAGGTAAGAACCATAGAACCATAGAACACTACAGCACAGAAAACAGGCCATTTGGCCCTTCTAGTCTGTGCTGAAACGTTATTCCGCTAGTCCCATTTACCTGCACCCAGTCCATAACCCTCCAGACCTCTCCCGTCCATGTATCTATCCGATTTATTCTTAAAATTTAAGAGTGAGCCTGCATTTACCACATCAGATGGCAGCCCGTTCCACACTCCCACCACTCTCTGAGTGAAGATCCCCCTAAGGTTCCCTCTAAACCTTTCCCCTTTCACCCTAAAGCCATGTCCTCTCGTACTTCTCTCTCCTAATCTAGGTGGAAAGAGCCTACTCACATTAACTCTGTCTATACCCCTCATAATTTTGTAAACCTCTATCAAATCTCCCCTCGTTCTTCTATGGTCCAAGGAATAAAGTCCTAACCTGTTCAATCTTTCCCTGTAACTCAACTCCTGAAGACCCGGCAACATTCTAGTAAATCTCCTCTGCACTCTTTCAATCTTACTGATATCCTTCCTATAGTTAGGTGACCAGAACTGCACACAATACTCCAAATTTGGCTTCACCAATGTCTTATACAACCTCACCTCCTTCTGCCTCTCAACGAGTTGGTGGCTTCCTCTATATGAATTTGTGCCTTAGGCAAGGTCAGCATTTGTTGCCCGTCCCTAGTTGCAGTGAATCACCTACTTGAATCACTGCAGTCCATAAGACCATAAAATATATGAGCAGAATTAGGCCATTCGGCCCATCGAGTCTGCTCTACCATTCAATCATGGCTGCTTTTTTTTCTTAACCCCATTCTCCCGCTTCCTCCCCATAACCCTTAACCCTCCCTTACCAATCAAGAACCTGTTAATCTCTGCCTTAAATACACCTAATGACTTGGTCTCCACAGCCGTCTGTGGCAACGAATTCCACAGATGTGCCACCCTCTGGCTGAAGAAATTCCTCCTCATCTCAGTTTTAAAGGGACGTCCCTTTATTATGAGGCTGTGCCCTCAGATCTTAGACTTTCTCACTGATGGAAACATCCTCTCCACGTCCACTCTATCCAGGCCTTTCAGTATCCGGTAGGTTTCAATGAGATCTCCCCTCATCCTTCTGAACTCTATTGCGTACAGGCCCAGAGACATTAAACGCTCCTCATAGATTAAGCCTTTCACTCCCGTCCTTCTGGTCCACACCCAATTCTATTACTTAAACAGGTTTCTCCATAATTGTATAAATGCCTTTTTTACATCATCTCCGAGCCTCCTCTGTTCCAAGAAGGGCCGTTTTCTTCTGTCTCTCCAAACAATTGACATTTCTCATCCCATCCCATGCTTATATGTGATGACCACAGGGTATCCCAAAGTGCTTTACATTGAATGAAATACTTTTGAAGTGCAGCTACTAATTTGTATATTGCAAACTCTCTCAAACAGCAGTTTGGTAATGACCAGGTATTTTTAGTGATTGATTGAAAGGTAAGTATTGGCCAGGATATCTTGGCAAACTCTTCTTTTTTATGACGTCATTGCGTCCTATAGCACAAACCATGCAACCTCACGCTCAATGTCAACAAAACCAAGGAACTAATCAGAGACTTCAGAGAGGAGAAGTTGGAATACCATGAGCCATTGGTGGGTCAGAGGTGGAGAGAGTAAACAGCTTCAAATTCCTGGGCGTTAACATCTCAGGTGACCTGTCCTGGGCCCAGCACGTAGATGCAGTCACGAAGAAGACATGCCAGTGCCTCTACTTTCTTAGAAGCTTCACGAGATTTGGTATGTCACCAAATACTCCAACTGACTTCAACAGATACACTGTTGAAGGTATCCTGACTCGTTGCATCATGGCCTGGTATGGCAATTTCAATGCACGGGAACGCAAGAGGCTGCAGAGAGCAGTGGACACAGCCCGGTCCATCACAAGTACAGCCCTCCCCACCACTGACAGCATCTACAGGAGATGCTGCCTCAAGAAGGCGGTATCTATCATCAAGGATCCCCACCATCTGGGTCATGCCCTCTTCTCACTGCTACCATTGGGCAGGAGGTACAGAAGCCTGAAGTCCCACACCACCAGGTTCAGGAACAGCTACTTGCCTTCAACCATCAGGTTCTTGAACCGACCTGCACAACCCTAACCCTACCTCAGCAACGGAACACTACAGACCACCCCTTGCACTGCCGTGGACTTGTTTTCGGTTGTGTCCTTGTTTTGTTTTTGCACTAAGGCCTTGCTTTCACACAGTCTTTTTTTTCACTGTATGGTATTTTTAATTTTTATGTATAATTTTTATGTATAATTTATATTGTGTGTTGTCTGTACCTACCTGCCTGTGATGCTGCTGCAAGCAAGTTTTTCACTGTACCTGTACTTCACCGCACTTGCGCACATGGCAATAAACTTGACCTCCATCTTTTTTAATTCTCCGCACATTCTCTTCGACTCCCCCTCGATTCTACCCCTTGCACAGACACTAGGGGAAGTTTACAGCGGCCAATTAACCCACCAATTGACACATCTTTGGGCTGTGGGAGGAGTTACTTCAAACTAGAGCAAACCCACTCAGTCACAAGGAAAACGTGCGAACTCCACACAGACAGCGCCAGAGGTCAGGATTGAACCTGAGTCTCTTGCGTTGTGAGGCAGTGGCTCTACTGGCTACACCACTGCGTCACCCTAAATTCCTTACTTCGGCATTAATTTGTTTTATTTGATTGTGTTTTATTGTTTTATCATTTTTAAATGACAATTTGTAGATGTTATTGTTATAAGATAAGATATCTTTATTAGTCACATGTACATTGAAACACACAGTGAAATGCATCTTTGCGTAGAGTGTTCTGGGGGCAGCCCGCAAGTGTCGCCACGCTTCCGGCGCCAACATAGCATGACCACAACTTCCTAACCCGTACGTCTTTGGAATGTGGGAGGAAACCGGAGCACCCGGAGGAAACCCACGCAGACACGGGGAGGACGTACAAACTCCTTACAGGCAGCGGCCGGAGTTGAACCCGGGTCACTGACGCTATGTTCCCAAGTGCACTTGAATATTTGAGAAGGTCGAAGACATTAACAGATGTTCAGTCAATCCAGGAGTGTAGCCCACCACTCAGAGTGACCTTGTGCCGCACTGAGGGCTCTCACTGATCAGCTGAGAGCCAACCTCCCATTGGAAGTTCTGCACCCAAGACCAGGTTGAATGGAACAGGGTGATCCAAGGGCAGGTAACTTGAACAAGATGCTGCTGAGGCTTGTTCAAGACGTTGGTGAGGCTGCACTTGGAGTATTGTGTTCGGTTTTGGTCACGCTGCTATAGAAAAGATGCATTTAGGCTGGAAAGAGTGCAAAGGAGATTTACGAGGATGTTGCCGGGACTCGAGGGACTGAGTTATGGGGAGAGGTTGGCAGGTTGGGACTTTTTTCATTGGAGCATAGGCGAATGAGGGGTGATCTTATAGAGGTGTATAAAATCATGAGGGGCATAGACTGGGTGAATGCGCTGTCTTTTTCCCAAGGCTTGGAAATCAAGAACTAGAGGGCATAGGTTGAAGGTGAGAAGGAAGAGATTTAATAGGAACCTGAGGGGCAGCTTTTTCACCCAGAGGGTCGTCAGTATGTGGAACGAGCTACCAGAGGAAGTGGTTGAGGCAGGTACATTAACAACATTTAAAAGGTACTTGCACAGGTACATGGATAGGAATGGTTTAGAGGGATAGGGGCCAAACGCAGGCAAGTGGGACTAGCTTAGATGGGAATCTTGGTCGGCGTGGACCAGTTGGGCCGAAGGGCCTATTTCCCTGCTGTATGACTCTGTGACTCTGGCAGTGAACTCAAGCAGCTCTCTAGCCAGCGGAAGCTCTAGCCTGTCCAAGAGCTTGCTGTCGTAGATACCTCAGCAACCTTGGGGTGTAAGGGATCCTTGCACATCATCACAGTCAGCACCACCAGAGGCAGCTGCAGGAGAAGGAATGGGCACAGCCAAAAATTCCATCTCAGCTCCGTGAATAATTCATCATCATCATAATTCATTTTTAATAAAGTCGACAGTTGCCACAATCTGTGAGGCTTATTTTCATCAGGGGCAGGTTAAGATCAAGAGGGAACGTGATGCAGATTTTTCAGATATTGAGGGGGGTTGTGGAACGCTGACACAAACAGGTTTCCAAACTTGGATGGGGGGAGAAATAATTGGTAATTGCTTTTTTATTGTCATGTGTATCAAGATACAGAGAAAAGCTTTGTTTGTGTGCGATCCAGACAGATCATTTCAAATATCAGTACATCGAGGTAGTACAAAGGGAAAAGCAATAACAGAATGCAGAATATAGTGTTACAGTTACAGAGAAAGTGCAGTGCAGGCAGACAATAAGATGCAAGGGCCATGTCGTTCTTCTGTCTTGTTTGATAGCACCCAGTCCATCATAAAAACTAGCCTCCCCTCTGTCACAGAAACAAGCCTCCCCTCCTTGGACTCTGTCTCTACCTCTCGCTGCTTTGGTGAAGCAGCCAGCATAATAAAAGACCCCCACCCACCCAGGTCATTCTTTCTTCTCTCCTCTCCCATCAGGTAGAAGATACAGGAGCCTGAGGGCACGTACCACCAGGCTTAAGGACAGCTTCTATCCCACTGTGATAAGACTATTGAATGGTTCCCTTGTACGATGAGATGGACCCTGACCTCACGATCTACCTTGTTGTGACCTTGCACCTTATTGCACTGCACTTTCTCTGTAGCTGTGACACTTTACTCTGTATTGTTATTGTTTTTACCTGTACTACCTCAATGCACTCTGTACTAACGCAATGTAACTGCACTGTGTAATGAATTGACCTGTACGATCGGTATGCAAGACAAGGTTTTCAATGTACCTTGGTACAAGTGACAATAATAAACCAATACCAGTACCAATTGACTCTGCCTATATTTCCCAGTCAACATAATCAAGGTCCCCCCCCACCCCGGTAATTCTCTCTTCTCCCCCCTTGCATCGGGCAGAAGATACAAAAGCCTGACAACACACACCACCAGGCTCAAGGACAGCTTCTATCCCGCTGTTATAAGAGTTCTTGAATGGATCTCTTATATGATAAGGATGAACTCTTGATCTCTCAGTCTACCTTGTCAAGGCCCTTGCACCTTATTGTCTGCCTGCACTGCACTTTCTCTGTAACTGTAACACTATATTCTGCATTCTGTTTTTTATACTGCCTCAGAGTACTTATGTATGGAATGATCTGTCTGGGTGGCACGCAAACAAAACCTTTTCACTGCATCATGGTTATTGTGGCAATTATAAACCAATTAGCAAAGTCCCAATGATGCTGGATTGTCCAAGGTTTGTTAGTGCAATGCTAATATTAAGCTGTTTAATATTATCAGCTTTGTAGGTGGTAAGTTGCAGCTGGAGATTTTTAAATTTTTATTTACATTTCCTTAGTTTTTTTCTCTCTTTCTCTGGTAGTTGCTGTGAGGACATTTCTGTTGGTGGGGGCATTTGGAACCAGAGGGGCGCAGTCTCAGGATAAGCAGTCAAGCTGCAATGAGAATTTCTTCTTGAGGAATTCTTCTCTCAGGGGTTGTGAATCTTGGAATTCTGTCCCCCAGAGAGCAGCGGATGCAGACTCATCAAGTATATTCGAGGCTGATAAACAGAGTTTTGGACTAGGGAAAACCAGGCTTGCAGGGATTGGGTGGGGAAATGGAGTCAAGGCCAGTTCAGATCATCCATGCTCTTATTGAACAATGGAGCAGTCTTCAGGGACTATGGTCTCCACCTGATATTTATGTTTTTCATCTGATTGTTCTTTCACTCTCTTTATTTCCCTTTCTGAACCTGCGATGACTTTAATTCACCCTTCTCAATTATACATAGATGCAATCACAAGGAAGGCACACCAGCGTCTTTACTTTCTTAGAAGGTTAAGGAGGTTCAACTTGTCACTGAACACTCTAACAAATTTCTACCGATGTACTGTTGAAAGTATCCTGACTGGTTGCATCATGGTCTGGTAAAGCAATTCCAATGCACAGGAACATAAGAAGCTGCAGAGTAGTGGACTCTGCCCAATACATCACGGGCACATCCCTCCCCACCATCGGTAGTATCTACAGGGGGTGCTGCTTCAAGAAAGCAACATCCACCATCAAAGATCCCCACCATCTGGGCCATGCCACCTTCTCGCAGCTACTATCGGGCAGGAGGTACAGAAGCCTGAAGTCCCACACCACCAGGTTCAGGAACAGCTACTTCACTTCAACCATTTAATTCTTGACACTGACAGCACCTTCCAAATCCGTGACCTCTACCTCTAAGAAGGCCAAGGGCAGCAAGCACACATGAACACCACCACCTGCAGGTTCCCTCCCCCAGCAGTCACCCCATTCATTCTCTCTTCTCCCCCCTCCCATCGGGCAGAAGATACAAAAGCTTGAGAATACGTACCACCAGGCTCAAGGACAGCTTCTATCCCGCTGTTATAAGACTCTGGTATTGGTGTTGGTTTATTATTGTCACTTGTACTGAGGTGCAGTGAAAAACTTGTCTTGCATACTGTTTGTACAGATCAATTCATTACACAGTGCATTGAGGTAGTACAGGGTAAAAACAATAACAGAATACAGAGTAAAGTGTCACAGCTACAGGGAAGTGCATAGCTGCTAGACAATAAGGTGCAAGGTCATAACAAAGAGTCCATCTCATTGTATAAGGGAACCATTCAATAGTCTTATCACCGTGGGATAGAAGCTGTCCTTGAGCCTGGTGGTATGTGCCCTCAGGCTTCTGTATCTTTTGGACTCTTGTATGATGAAGATGAACTCTTGATCTCCCAATCTACCTCATCATGGCCCTTGCACTTTATTGTCTGCCTGCACTGCACTTTCTCTGTAACTGTAACACTTTATTCTGCATTTTTTTTATTTTCCTTTTGTACTACCTTGGTGTACTTATGCACAGAATGACCTGCCTGCATGGCACGCAAACAAAAGCTTTTCACTGTATCTCAGTACATGCGACAATAATAAACCAATACCATCTGAAAATATATCACCATTCCTTCATCATTACTAGGTCTAACTCCTGGAACTCCCTCCCCACCAGTGGTGTGGGACCCCCTTCACCAGTGGTGTGGGAGCCCCTTCACCAGTGGGACAGACAATTAGGGATGGACAATTAGTTCTGGGCTTGCCAGTGTTACCCCTATCCTGTAAGTGCACGTTGTCTGGGTCCAGAACTGGCATCAACTCTTGCTTTTCTGTCTGCTTCCCTTGACTTCCAACTGCTTCACGATTTTGCCAATTCCTTCAGGAACTCAGTTGGACCTGCAGTAGGTGGCACCAAACCCACTCAAAAACACACAACATGAATGTTCGTGACTCTGACCAATTTCATTCCTTGTTCTGCGATTGTGTGCTCAGGTTATTGTCCTATGATTCATGTCCAAGATCATACAGGAACAGAGGAAAGGAAGGAGGCCATTCAGCCCATCAATCCTGTTCAATTACACTCTGGTTAACTTGTATCTTCACTCCATCTCTCTACCTTGGTTCCATGACCCGTAACATATTTGCTGACAAAAATCTCCAGGCTCAACAGATCTGAACACCAGACTTCTACCAGTCTTTGAGCATTGGTATGCCTCCTGACATCACACTGGACTTCTGATGAATGATCATTAACTTGAAACATTAACTGTCTCTATCTCCACGGATACTAAATTGGTAAATTGGTTTGTTATTGTCACATGTACTGAGGTACAGTGAAAAACTTTGTTTTGCATACCATCCATACAGATCATTTCATTACCCAGTGCATCGAGGTGGTACAGGGGAAAACAATAAGAGAATGCAGAATAGTGTTACAGTTACAGAGAAAGTGCAGTGCAGGCAGACGATAAGGTGCAAGGTCATGACAAGGTAGATTGTGAGGTCAATAGTCCACCTTATAACAATGGGATAGAAACTGTCCTTGAGCCTGGTGGTACGTGCTTTCAGGCTTTTGTATCTTCTGCCTGATGGAAGGGGGGGAGAAGAGAGAATGTCTGGGGTGAGAGGGTCTTTGATTATGTTGGCTTCTTTACCGAGGCAGTGAGAAGTGTAGACAAGAGTCCATGGAGGGGAGGCTGACTTCTGTGATGTGCTGAGCAGAATGTCATTTCACATAAACATGATAGTCCTGATGCAGTACCACTGACATGTTAACCATCCCTCTGCCCCCACAGATGCTGTCTGACCCGCTGTGTTCCTCCAGCAGTTTGTTCTTAACACCACTTTCATGTCCTATGGACATCCAACATGCTTTACAGCCAATGATAAGATAAGATAAGATAAGATACCTTTATTAGTCACATGTACATCGAAACACACAGTGAAATACATCTTTTGCGTAGAATTTTCTGGGGGCAGCCCGCAAGTGTCGCCACGCTTCCGGTGCCAACATAGCATGTCCACAACTTCCTAACCCGTACGTCTTTTGGAATGTGGGAGGAAACCGGAGCACCCGGAGGAAACCCATGCAGACACGGGGAGAACGTATAAACTCCTTATAGACAGCGGCCGGAATTGAACCCGGGTCGCTGGCGCTGTAGTAGCATTGCGCTAACTGCTGCACTACCGTGGCTGTGAAGGAAATGAAACGGCTGGTGTGTCAGCAATGAGACAAGTGACCTGAAAATCGGATGCAGTGATGCAGTTTGAAACACAAATACAGTAAAACTCTGATCACCTGGTCCCCAGTTATTTGGAGATCCTGATGGTTTGGCATCTGGTTTGGTGACATTTGGTGACGTTTGCTGTGCTCCTTTTCCACTCACCAAGGCCTTGGTTTCCACCTCCCCTCCCACTCACCGGGGACCCAGTTCTTTTGCCCCCTTTAAACTGACTTGATTCACTGAAAAAATTTATTATAATACCAGCTTCCCCCCATTGATTCTGTCTGCACTTCCAGCTGCCTTGGGAAAGCAGCCAATCAAGGACCCCTCCCACCCCGGACATTCTCTCTTCTCACCCCATCCATAGGGCAGAACATACAAAAGTTTGAGAACACGTACCACCAGGCTCAAGGACAGTTTCTATCCCGTTGTTATCAGACCCTTGAATGGACCTTTCATAGGCTGAAAGATGAACTCTTGATCTCCCAGTCTAGTTTGTTGTGGCCCTTGCACTTTACTTGTCAACCTGCACTACACTTTCTCTGTAAATGTAACACTATATTCTGCATTCCATTTTTCTTTTTACTACCTCAAGGTATTTATGTATGGAATGATCTGTCTGGATGGCACGCAAATAAAAGCTTTTCCCTGTATTTCAGTACATGTGACAATAATAACCCAATACTAATAACAATACCAAAAACTGAATTAAAAATGTGTTGGGATATTGGGATATTCAATAGTCCAGCAAATCTGCCAGTCCAGCACGATCAAAGTTCTGAGCATATCAGATTATTGGAGATTTATCATATCGGCTAAAACACTGGCCTTCTTTAAATTAGTGCCACAAAATCTTTTATGTGCAATTGAGAAAGCACATGGTTCACAGTTTAATGACCCTTCTGAAAGTCAGTACCATCAACAGTGAAACACTCTCTCAGTACCGCACTGAAATTCCAATCTAGATCTTGTGGAGTGAGATCTGAAACCGCCACCCTCTCATTCAGAGATGGAAGTGCTACCACTGAGCTACAGCTGAAATGAGGTTGGAGGAATCCTCATATCATTGAAATAGGAATCTCTTTATTCATCCTTTGGGTGAGGCAAATTCACCATTTCATCTGAAGGTGGTTGTAGTTTGTTTGTTACAAACAGGGGGCCAGCACTGTGCATTTAATAATCAACAGTGATACAGTGCGACTGAAGTCACATCTTGGCCAGACGGTGGTCTATGTGTGAGAAGGGCAGAAGATTTTCTTCCCTGAGAACCTGCTCAGTTTTCACATCGTCACCAGTTCTGATAACAGACGATATTTATCGTTCAGCCACTGTTGCTAAAAAGGAAAGTGCTACCTGAGTGGCTGGGTGAGGGCAGGATTCCCACAATGTTTTTTGGTATTGGAATTGGTTTATTATTGTCACTTGTACCGAGGTACAGTGAAAAACTTGTCTTGCATACCAATCGTACAGGTCAATTCGTTACAAAGTGCAGTTACATTGAGTTAGTACAGAGTGCATTGAGGTAGTACAGGTAAAAACAATAACAGTACAGAGTAAAGTGTCACAGCTACAGAGAAAGTGCAGTGCAATAAGGTGCAAGGTCACAACAAGGTAGATTGTGAGGTCAGGGTCCATCTCATTGTACAAGGGAACCGTTCAATAGTCTTATCACAGTGGGGTAGAAGCTGTCCTTGAGCCTGGTGGTACGTGCCCTCAGGCTCCTGTATCTTCTACCTGATGGGAGAGGAGAGAAGAGAGAATGACCTGGGTGGGTGGGGTCTTTAATTATGCTGGCTACTTCACCAAGGCAGTGAGAGGTAGAGACAGAGTCTAAGGAGGGGAGGCTGGTTTCCATAACGTGCTGGGCTGTGTCCACAAATCTCTGTAGTTTCTTGTGGTCCCAGGCAGAGCAGTTGCCATACCAAGCCGTGATACATCCATTTTAAAATTCTAGATAAGCTCTTGAATTGCCATGGAATAGAAAGCTCCGGGTCGAGTGCTGGTGAATGGGATTTAATGAGTATTTGATGGTTGGCATAGACATGGTGGGCCGAATGGCCTGTTTCTGTGCTGAGTGACTCTATGATTCTAAATGCTTGGTCATGGATACATTTCTTAGTGGAATCTCTCTGTGCACAGTTGTCTGCTTTGGTGGAGATGCAAGAGACTGCAGATGTTGGAATCTGGAGCAACACACAAAATGCTGGAGGAACTCAACGGGTCGGGCAGCATCTGTGGAGGGAAATGGACGGTCAATGTTTCGGTCAAGACCTTGTTGACTGTCCATTTCCCTCCATAGATGTTGCCTGACTCGCTGAGTTCCTCCAGTGCTTTGTGTGTGTTTGCTATTTTATACCAGCAACTAAAGATTAAACGCACTTAATAGAGTGTAAAATACTTGGTACGTCTTGTGGTCGTGAAAAATGTTTTACAAGTACAGGTGATCCCCGTGGTATGGGGGCGGTTGCTTTCCTCAAAAATGGTCCGTGTTCCGATTTTCCATCAGGCAAGGCCGCGCATGTGTCAAGAAAGGTAAGTTGAAAAAAAATCAAAGCTTTCAGGCTTCTGTATCTTCTGCCCGATGGGAGGGGCGAGAAGAGAGAATGTCTGGGGTGGGTGGGGTATTTGATTATGTGTTGACTTATTTACTTTTTTTCACATAAGTTCCATGACAGTGAATTTTATTCTGCGTTGTTTTGGTAGCGATTTGTGAATTCAATAAGGGTGAATATCTGTAACCTGAACGGCGATTACGCAGAGGTCGCCTGTACAAACTCTTTTCTCTCTAAGTATAAGTTTAAGTATTCACCAGGATGTTGCTTGCAATGGAGAGCTTTACTTATAAGGAGAGACTGGATAGCCTGGGTTTATTCTCACTGGAATGTAGGAGGTTGAGAGTTGACCTTATAGAGGTTTATAAAATGATGTGGGGCATTGATAGGGGAGCTAAAGTGATCCGGACCAGCTGGGAAAATGGGCTGAAAAATGGCAGGTGGAATTTAATGCAGACAAGTGTGAGGTGTTGCACTTTGGGAGGACAAACCAGGCTAAGACTTACACAGTGAATGGTCGGGCACTGGGGTGTGCAGTAGAACAAAGGGACCTGGGAACACAGATCCATAGTTCCTTGAAAGTGGAGTCATAAAGGGCCAAAAAGAGAGCTTTTGGCACTCTGGCCTTCATAACTCAGGGCCTTGGGTGCAGGAGTTGGGATGTTCTGTTGAAGTTGTACAAGACATTAGTGAGGCTGAATATAGAATATTGTTCTGGTCACCTACCTACAGGAAAGATATCAATTAGCTTGAAAGAGTGCAGAGAAAATTTACAAGGATGTTGCCAGGACTTGAGTTATAGGGAAAGGCTGAATAGGTTAGGACTTTATTCCCTGGAGTGCAGGAGAATAAGGGGAGATCTTATAGAGGTATACAAAATCATGAGGGGTATAGTAGATAGGGTGAATGCATGCAGGCTTTTTCCCCTGAGGTTGGGTGAGACTAGAACTAGAGGTCATAGGTTTAGGGTGAAAGGTGAAATATTTAAGGATGAATCTGAGGGGGAACTTCTTCACTCAGAGGGTGGTGCGAGTGTGGAACGAGCTGCCAGTGGAAGTGGTGGATGTGGGTTCAACTGTAACATTTAAGAGAAGTTTGGATAGGTACATGGATGGGAGAGGTAGGGAGGGATATGGTCCAGGTGCAGGTAGTTGGGACTAGGCAGAGGATCAGGTCGGCATGGACTAGATGGGCCGAAGGGCCTGTTTCTGTGCTGTAGTGCTCTATGAGTCTTTAAAGTCTTTTTACCTTGTTAGGGAGTCTAAAATTAGAAAAGGCAGAGGTTTAAGGTGGGAGGGGAGAAATTGTAAGAAGATCTGAGAGTCAAGCTTTTCACACAAAGGGTGGTGGTTATCAGTGATAGTGGCAGATACAATACAATGTTTGAAAAGCATTTGGAAAAGAGTAGGGTGATACAGACTGAATGCAGACAAATGAATTGGTAAATAAAAGTTGGTAAATTGGTTTATTATTGTCACATGTACTGAGGTACAGTTAAAAACTTTGTTAGGCATGTCATTCATCCAGATCATTTCATCACATCAGTACATCGACATAGTACAAGGGAAAAGTAATAACAGAGTGCAGAATATAGTGTCACAGTTACAGAGAAAGTGCAGTGCAGGCAGACAATAAGATGCAAGGCCATAATGAGGCAGATTGTGAGGTCAAGAGTCCATCTTAACGTACTGGGGGACCATTCAATAACAGCGGGATAGAAGGTGTCCTTGATCCTGATGGTATGTGGTCTCAGGCTTTTGTATCTTCTGCTTGATGGGAGAGGGGAGAAGAGAGAATGTCTGGGGTTGGAGGAGTCTTTGATTATGTTGGCTGCTTTACCGAGGCAGCGAGAAGTGTGACAGAGTCCACGGAGGGGAGGCTGGTCTCCGTGAAGTGTTGGGCTGTGTCCACAATTTTCTGCAGTTTCTTGTGGTCCTGGGCAGAGCAGTTGCCGTACCAAGCCGTGATGCATCCAGATAGGATGCTTTCTGTGGTGCATCGATAAAAATTGGGGTTAGAGTAGACAGACAACATGGTGGGCATGGATGAACTAGATTGAAGGGGTCGTTTTTGTAGAACTCTATGACTGTAAAAGTTCCTTGAAAAATAGAATAGTCAAATTATAAGAGAATATTGAAAATAAAAAAAACTGCAGATGTAGGAAATCTGAAACAAAAAACAGAAAATGGTATCGATACTGGTTTATTATTGTCACACGTACCAAGATACAATGAGAACCTATTGCATGTTACCAGGACAGATCACGTCATACATAACTACATCAAGGTAGTAAGAAGAGAAACAGAATGCAGAATATAGTGTTACAGTTACAGAGAAAGTGCAGTGCAGGTAGACAATAAGGTGCAAGGATCATGATGAGGTAGATTGGGAGATCAAGAGTTCAACTTTTAGTGTATGAGAGGTCCATTCAAGAGTCGGATAACGGTGGGATAGAAGCTGTCCTTGAGTCTGATGATATGTGGTCTCAAGCTTTTGTATCTTCTGCCTGATGGGAGAGGGGAGAAGAGAGAATGTCCGGGGTGGGAAGGGTCCTTGATTATTGGTATTGGTTTATTATTGTCACTTGTACCGAGGTACAGTGAAAATCTTGTCTTGCATACCGATTGTACAGGTCAATTCATTACACAGTGCGGTTACATTGGATTAGTACAGAGTGCATTGAGGTAGTACAGGTAAAAACAATAACAGTCCTGAGGCAGCGGAAAGTGTAGACGGAGTACATGGATGGGAGGCTGGTTTGTGTGGTGGACTGGGCTTCGTTCACAACTCTCTGCAGTTTCTTGCAGGCTTGCAGTCATGTGAAAGTTTGTGTACAAATCCCTCAAACACACAGCCTTCTGCTTTAGAGGTGAAAGTGTGACCCACTGAGCCAGAATCAACAATATTAAATTACTGTGAACGTTGTAATGAAGCCAAATGTTTGTCGATTTATCCTGTGGGTCATGCGCACTTGTGAGATCACCTTGAATCTGTCACTCTCTTAATAACAACATCAACAGTCTGTTTTTATAATACAAATGGCCAATGGTATTTTGATCTGTTTGTTTATGGAACAAACCTGGTAATGTTTGTACATGGACATGGGAAAAGGTTGCAGGATTTGTGACTGCCCTTAAAACCAGTTTACACAAGTTGTGGGCAATCCCACAGGGTGGACAAAAATCGAGATTTAAAACTTTGGCATAAAAAAAGCTTTTGGTATTGGTGTTGGTTTACTATTGTCACTTGTACTGAGGTACAGTGAAAAACTTGTCTTGCATACCGATTGTATAGGTCAATTCATTACACAGTGCAGTTACATTGAGTTAGTACAGAGTGCATTGAGGTAGTACAGGTAAAAACAACAACAGTACAGAGTAAAGTGTCACAACTACAGAGAAAGTGCAGTGCAATGAGGTGCAAGGTCACAACAAGGTAGATCGTAAGGTCAGAGCCCATCTCATCGTATAAGGGAACTGTTCAATGGTCTTATCACGGTGGGATAGAAGCTGTCCTTGAGCCTGGTGGTACGTGCCCTCAGGCTCCTGTATCTTCTGCCTGATGGAAAGGGAGAGAAGAGAGAACGACCTGGGTGGGTGGGGTCTTTGATTATGCTGGCTGCGTTGCCAAGGCAGCGAGAGGTAAAGACATAGTCCAAGGAGGGGAGGCTGGTCACTGATTGTCCTTAAGGGAAAGTAAGCTAGCATCTTTACTTGTCGAAAGACCAACAACAACGTGGCTGATTCTGAACTACATTAGTAAGGCACTAAGTCTTGAGAAGGTTTCTCACTGTTGGAGCACCATCATGACCTGCATGGCAATGACCCTCTGACACTTTTTCAAGGAAACTACGGAGGATCAACATGCAGGTCCCACATCCCTATTCAGGTATGTGGCATTACTTTTTAAAAAGAATGTGTATCATTTGCAGTGTGCAGGAAACAGAACAGACTGTACTTGGTGCAGAAGGCAGCCACCTCCAATTAACCCTAGTGGTCATACTTTATTTGAAAAGAAGCAAGAAAGCTGTTCACTTATTCCTTGATTTTTCTAAACTGCAGCCTGAAACTTAAAAACTTTCACACTCTAAAATTACTTTGCGATGGAATATTACATTGTGCACTGCACTATTCACTACTTTTGTCCTTGAAAAGAGTGGTCAGCCCTGCTGGCAAAGAAATTTATCCTTATCTCAGTCCTCAATGGCAAATCCCTTATCCCGAGCTGGTGCCCTTGAGTTCTAGACTCTACAGCCTAAGGTAAGCAGTATCTACACTGTGATGGGGGAATGGCACTGATGGGGTTGCTTTACTGGGAACTGGCAGGGATGCAATGGGCCAAATGGCTTTCTTCTTGTTGTGATAACTAAGTAACTTAAGATAAGCACCAGTGAGTATTGGCTGATCTTCTGAATAAGAGTCACAGAGCAATACAGCAAGGATACAGGCCCTTCAGCCCAACCAGTCCATGCCAACCATGGTGCCCACCCAACTAGTCCCAATTTCCTGCGTTCGGCCCATATCCCTCCAAGCCCCGCCCCTCCATGTACCTATCCAAGTGCTTCTTAAATGATACTGTTGTACCTGCCTCAACCACTTCCTCTGGCAGCTCGTTCCATAT